>NC_064289.1:15898280-15957474 GCF_019186545.1 Solanum stenotomum | reverse complement strand
ATATATATATATATATATATATATATATTTATTTTTTTATTTTATTTTATTAGTTATTTTTAATTATAAAATTATTACATTTTAAATTATCCGCGCAACGCGCGGGCACGTATACTAGTATTTATTTCAAATAAAGATTTTTTAGATTTATTTTTTATTTTTAATAATAAATACTATTTTTATGGAGAGTTACACTGCAAACGGTTTGTAATTTTTTTAGTGATTTGCATTTTTTATATTTATAGACTTTAAATTAATTTTAATAATTCATAAATTATTTTTTTGTGGCACTGACACGTGACAATTTTTCTTCTCCTATTATATATAAATAGATATTATTGGCCGTGGATGTAGTAGTCATTAGCAATCCTGTATTCTGTCATGATCACGTGGCTTCATCGAATTTTATCGTATTATGTTTTTTATGTGTTATATATTTAAAAATTACGTACAAAATATTTTAAATCACTATAATTAAATTTTAATTACCAAAAAAATATATATCAAAATTTGAGTGACTCAAAATTTCATCTAAATCACATAAATTAAAACAAAAGGAGTACTATTTATAAAAATCACATTAAAAGAAACTATAAATCACAATAATTAATAACTTAATTATAATTATGTAAAACCTTATAAAAAAATTGGTTGATTCTAATTATATTTGTCTCACATAAATTGAGAAAAAGAGTATAATATATATCCAAAAGTAATCATAAAAAAACGTGGTTAAGTCTCAAAAGTTCATGTCACATAAATTGAGATAAAAGGAATAACGTATATAATTTGAAAATTGCATAAAAAACATTAAAAAATAATAATTAACAACTTAAAATATTTTTTTAAAAATTACGTAAAAAGTACTAGAAATTACAATAATTAACAACTTAAAATATTTTTAAAAAATCATATAAAAAATTTAATTGACACTTCAAATTTGAAAAAAAAAAACCATATATTGAAACCATGCTGACGCAGGATTTTGCGTCTAGTATGTTGAGAACTCTCCCTAGATAGCCCTACGTTGCCATCAATAGATGAGATTGCAGAATGAATTTTAGTTGGCCCACAAATTTAGATAACCTCACTATTCCATCTATTCCGAAAGTACCCCTGATTCCTATGTTTTATAAAATATTATTATATTTGATTATTTGAAGTGATCAAGAGAAATTTGTCCAAAAATTTACTAAATTACCAAAATAAAATTAATATATACTGTATATATTTTAAATAAATAAATGGACAAAGCAGGTAGACTAAATTGTTGGACAAATATTTTTTAAATTTAATTATTGAGTTAAATGACGTAAGTATTATTTACCCATTGTGTTGTCATTAATCATAATCATAAGAAGAGAAGAAGAAAGTTGAAGAAGAATGCTTAGATGAGAAAATTGCTTCATCTCGCGGTGTTCAATTTATTTCATCCCCAAATCTTCTTCAACTTTTTTTCCCATACCGACTTTTACCTAATATTTATTTTTTATTATATTTATTCAGACATTGAAGAGTTGAAGGAAAGAAGAAGAAAGTTGAAGAAGAAAAGATGGGGAGTTGAGAAAAGTTGAGACCACTTAGATGAAGGATGTGGGGAGTCTATATAATAAAAAGAAGTTGTACAGAGAATCTTAGCATTACAATGGAGGAAAAGCCATTAATTAACATACAAGTACTCTGGGAAAACAGATACAATCGTTCCGGTAAGTAAATAGTTTCTCATCCAATTGTTCTTTGTGAAATTATTTAGGGTTTTTGGATTGGGTAAATCATTAATTTTTTTCTGATGAAGCAACTTCTCATCCAATTGTTCCTTGTGAAATTATTTAGGGTTTTTGGATTGGATAAATCATTACTTTTTTTCTCTGAAAACAGATGAAGCAACAGCGGCAATACTAGGACGCCTGTATCAAATGCTAGTGGAATTGTTTATTAATAGGAAACCAGATTCTGTGAGTTTAATATCAAAAGATAGTCTACTTCAAATATGGGTACCCAAAGCAAACGACGACACTCTTTCGGCTAAGGATTCTCCTTACGGTATTGCCTATGAAAAGGAGGGTGGTTCTTCTTCTCAACTACCACTGTATAGGAAAGAGTCATCCCAAATTGGAGTAAATAAATATATTACTAATCGTTCTTCAAAATTTTCAAACCAAGCCAATTTCTTGCATTATCAACTGGCAAAGCGTTTTGGAATTCAAGCTTCCAAGGTGCTGCCAATATTCGACTTGTATTCTCCGACACCAAGTTCCTGTATTGCTGTTCTTGAGCTGGTCACTACTAAAAAAGACCCTGACTTTGCCATTGAAGAGTATCGAGAAATCAAGAGGGAGCTTGAGGTGATCTACTTGTTAGCTAGGAGTAATATTTGACTCACTATTATATAATTCTTCATAGCCTAGCTGTTTAGAATCTTTAGGATTACTTCTCCTTTTTCTAATGCCAACTGTAAACACTTTCAAAATCAATCAATTTTCGTTTTATAGATCTTCATATCCAACACATTCTACCCTCCCCAGACCCACCTGTGGGATTATAGTGGATGTGATGTTGTAGATCTTCATAACCAATCATTTTCCCCGAAGCTTATTAGTCATCTTTTTTTTTTCTTGGCAGAAAATAAATTTGGCAACTTCATACAGCGGCAGACACTATTTCATGGAGGTATGTTTGTCTTTGCAATATATAATGCATGCAGCTCTATAAATAGTATCACTTTCCTTTGTTTAGAAGGATCACACACATCTTTTAGACAGTTTCTAATATTAACGCGTTATGTAAATGCTTTTCAAATATAAATCAGGAACCGGTAGCACAAGGTGGCTTGCTTCCTTCATTGATGGCCAACAAGGTTGATGAAGTTTATGGGGTCAGTAGTACTAATTCTAATTCAGTTCTGCTCCAAAAGACTCCGACGGTTTGTGCAAGGCTTCCTATAGTAGGAAAAATAAGTACTTGTAATAATCAAGGGGTAAAGGTAGATGCACCTGGATTCAAACTTGATGATGAAGCTACTAGCCACCAACAACAAGTGCAAGAGATGGAAGGATGGCGAAGATCCTGAGGTAAAGTTTTACCGTCTCAAGGCCGGGATGCATGCATGCGCTCTATTAATTGTACTTTAAATTGTTCAAATATTTCCGTTTTGTTGCCTGCAGCTTCCAAGAGTCCTCTGAGACGTTTGCAAACAGAATGCAACTGTTCCATTGTATGTACACTGACACAAGGCTTCCAACTACCAAATCCGTTATTTATAGAAGGATCCAAGGAAGGACAACCAAGTAGTATAAGAAGAAATTACATATTTCTCAAGGGAGTCCTCCAGTAATAATTAAGTGTTTTCCTTTTTAGCTAGTTTTCGTATAATTTTCTTGAGTATTTTCCTTCTTTCTAGCAAGTGTAGTTTTAGAAACTCCTTGTAGGGCCTTTTGGATTGCCCAACTTGTTTCTACGTTTGAATTTAAGAGTTTGAATCATAATATTAATCTACAAGAATATGCCTCTGGTGCAGTGTACCCTGTTCTTTTGCAAGATAACGTTAAAGGAGTCGGATAAATGAATGCAGTCTTGTTGTCTTCTCTCTTTCCTTTTTCAGAATATTGCTACAAATTTTTTTGGAGAAGCATTTTATGTTATGTATTTGTTTCAATTGACAATATTCAACTATGTTTTTTTTTTTCTTGTTTATTTCAATTGATATTTTCAACATTGCATATCACTTGTCATTCTTCTAATGTTATATATAAGCATTCTTCCAATATAAGCGCAGGTGAGTATGTTCTCGACAGTTTAGAAAGGTTTCCCCTGTAGACTCCCAATTGAATTCACAACTCACTCGAATATTGAGATAGGAAATTTGCACTCAATATCCTAATTGCGAAGTAGAGTTATCTGACACAGAAATGGAAAAAGAATTGTTCTAAACAGAGATCGAGGTCGTGTAGGAAACCCTTTTTTGCAGATTTTGAAAGGATTTACTCCGAGGTTTAGTCGGAAGGAACAGAACGGAATTTTCATCTGAAAGAGCGTGAATGACAGTCTGAAAGGTACACATATACAGTAGGGCTTATTTCTTTTCTCAGCAATTCTAATTTTCTTGTTGTTTATTTAAATAAATTCCACTGTTCCATTGTTTATTCTCTTTCATATTTATCCCCATAAACTCAAGACTGATCTATTATGCATGGTGGCTTTTCCATTGGATGTTTGACCAAGAATTTAGATGATAGCTATTACTATTAGCCTTTATAGAACTCCATTTTGAATATCTGCCTGGTCATGAGACTGGTTTAGTATGGATCGAAGTATTGGTTTTGGTGTTAGCAAGCAATGGTTCGTTATTTTCTCATCATGAAATTATCCCGCAACATTTTTTTACGCTTTTATTAGCCATGCATGGAGTGTGAACTAGGCAAAAGAATTCTCTTATTCTACAGGCTTTCCCATTCATGGTTAGGTGATTAGATAATCTCATAAACTGCAGCAGATGTGTTGCTATCATATTTTGTTTTAAGTTACAATGTTTGGAGGTTTGTCCAGTTCCCAAGGAGCAAGATCCCCCCTACAATTTGTGTTTCGTGTAGTTGAAGCCTGTTAGAACATGAATAGGTTTATACAATCCTATTAGAATAGGAATAAGTTTATACAATCCTATTAGAATAGGAATAGGTTTATACAATCCTATTTAGAATAGGAATAGGAATAGGAATAGGAATAGGAATAGAAATAGAAATAGGAATAGAAAATAGTATCCTACTTGGTAAAGAATTGTATTCTAGTGTCTATAAATTGGGTCTTAATGTAATAATGTAGACAAGACAACAATTCAATAATATTCTTTTTCAATATTTCTCACACCTCCAACTTTAATTTATAGTACTCATCTGATGTATCTATTTGGAGCTGACAAAGATATGATTTTGTAAAATTATTTAGCAGCCTATAACAAGCAGTGCATCTTTGTTTGGGCCCATAACCGAACCCAACTTGTTTGGTATCAAGGCATAGGTATTGTTGTTATCATTTGGAAGAAAGCATATAGTGAAAATGGTTCGAACTCATAAATATTAGTAGTAATATGAAGGATATGAGAATAACTGGATTTTACGAAGTTAAAGAACCATTTTTATATATGACACTAGTTTATTGCCATGTCTAGACTAATTAGTTATTAATAGTTGTAAGTCAATGATGGAACATCTGACTCTGTTGTGTAGCTTTAACCTTCCCTTTTGCTTTGCCAGTACTTTGGAGTTCTGCAATTTTTTCTTTTTGAAGAAAAAGGTTAGAATGGTTTTTGAAGATGCCATTTTTACCTTTAACATGTAGTGTAATTGTTTCATTTTATGCAAGTTTTATTGATTTGTCGTGGAGCAAAAGTTCTAGCATCATGTAGTGATGCATTCACACTCATGGCATTTTCCCATCCAATAATGGGTGTTGAAGTCAGCGTTCTGTATGATAGTTGGTAATTACTTACTTTCAAGCATTTTCTTTGAAGTTCATAAGAAGAGTGAAGGTAACAAGACCAATCAGTCTACATGATTGTATATTGTCACACTGTAGTTTAGTTACTTGTTGCTTCTTTTACTAAGTTCAGACGGTGAATGCAATGACTGACTTAAGAAAAGTGTTGTTCTCATGTGATTTTCACCTCAGTAATGCTCTGATGTAATGTGGTGTTTGTGACGATGGTTGGTCTTTTTAACTCAAATAAATAAATTTCAAAGTGAAAAATCTCTGCTAACTTCTTTTACTGTTAGTTGATAAATCAGATGGGAAGGTTGCTTATAGGAAGAATTCTCTTTGTGGGGACGGCCGGGCTCAAGGTCACTACAATTACATTTTATACCTTGTGCACTTGTATATTTGTTATATGCTTTGCTTCAGTCTAACGTTCTCCAACATAACAATCAAATATACAAATTTCATTAGACAGTTTTTTAAATTTTACTGCAGTTCCATCTTGAGAGATGAAATAACCATCATTACACTTTGCATTTTCTAGGCAATCCTTTGATGCTTGGAACTCTACAGCACAAAGACCAAATCCATATTCACCTGCATCAAAATAGCTCCTACAGTACCAATCCTCAGTCAAATCCATGTATGACACAAAACCATCTGTCACAAATTCTTTGTACAAGACACTCATAAATTCTCCCATCAACATTTAAGATTGATGGTAATGATATGATTATTCATGCTCTCATATCATAAGCTACATGGAACTTCTAGTTAGCTTACCTAAAGTCGAGTAAAAACATGTCATTCTTCTACAAATAGCTAAATTTGGTTTATCATTAAAAGTTATTGAGCATATTTTTCTTGTAGCTTCTCACAACAGTAGTAGTAAATAGCTGCTGCCCAGGATTTATTATTGAATTAAGACAATGGACTAATACCTTTACCACTACTTGAGCCTGTGAATTGAGCACACCTCTGTTTTTGACAAACTTCAGACACTGGACTACCTTTCCCCCTACTTGGCATGAATACTGTAGCAGTATGGTTAAGAGGAGAACCTAACTCCTCCAAACCTTGAGTAAACTGTAACATTGTTTGTACCTCCATATTGTCTGCTTCATGTTCTTCCTCTATCACATCCGCCACCTAGGTAACAGTTATATCATCCTGTTGTACCTTTATTTTTTTTTTTGTTTCATTTGTAGAGTTAGCTTGAGAGAGTGACATGTTACCTTTTTGTAGATTTGTCATTTCCCGTTGAACAAAGTTGCTGCCCAGATTCACCCTCATGCTCACCAAGTGACTAGAGATTGAGTTGAAAATTCTTGTACTGGTTTCAAATTGACCATGGGTAATCTGTTCACTGAATTTTAGTTAACCAGGCTAGCCATCTGATTTTATTTTATAGTTGTCTCCAGTTCCAGGTCCGAGATAAACATAGCAGATGTATCTTTGACCTAACGTCTGTCTTCATCTAAAATAATAGCATGAGGATTTGATTTATGATTTCCTATTCACTCTGGGCTGTTTGAACACATACCAAGTCCATCTACCTTCGATGTGATTGTGTGCGAAGAAGTAGTCGTTATACAGAGGGGAAGAATCTTGAAATAATTGACCCCCGTCACCATTTGCGGATTAGGAGTGCAGGATTTATTTAGTGTGTAATGTGTTTGCGTGCAGAATGTGTCACAAAACAGGCTACACTCCAGAAATTGGCTCTTCTTATTTTTGGAAAAGAAGTCGGTTTGTTTGCTGATTTAATCAGTGATCTAGATCAAAATAACAAGTTATAAAATTGTAATGGGCTCAGCAAATAGATTTAGCCCATTATCCACCGAGTTTAGAAGGCTATGATTGGTCCAAAGGACGGGTCACAGACGGATTTCTCGGTTATCAAAAAAAAAAAAAAATAGATTTAGTGGCCAGTTAGCTACAGGTCTGGTAAAAAATTTGTGACCTGCATTTAGTCTTTTAAGCAGTATACAATAGTCTATTTATGAACTTTCAAGTTATTCTCATCTTTATACTGAGTTGGTAAACAGAAATGATATGTCAAGTGTGCATCTCAACAAATATGTAGAATGGTTTGAGAGATTTATGCTTTCCTTCTGGCGACTTGGACTCATTCTTGTTTCCGGTTTCACTCTCCAACAAGTAAGTTTTCTCAATGATTTGTAGAATAAGCTAGACAAATTTCACATGCCCACGTCTTTTTTTATTTAACCTAGTATTTTTATAGGATGACAGAGTGTATACTGCCCATTTAGTTCTGTCTTAGTTGTGCAATTTCCTATGATTTTTACTTTTGACTTATATTTAAAGAAAGTGAATTTTCAGATTTGGTGTTTTGTAGATTGCATGAGAGTATCTTTATGTCCAAGTGTAAAGCAGTGGGTTAATTGAAAAATTGGTGATGAAAGAAATGGGTTAGAGAGTGAGATGCTCCGAAATCTTACACGTTAGAGCTCTCTCATTCTTATTGCCTGCTGAAAATAGAAAGTCTGGTGACACTCATTCTTTAGCTTTAGACAATCCAAAAAACACTCGCTCCATCTACCTACACATACCCTTCTTTCCGTGGACAGAGATGCCCAAACCCCACTACCCACAGAGACCCCAACAAACACACCAATAATAGCTCCTCACCCCTACTAGTCAATGTTCCACTTTCTCAAAGTATAAGTCACAAAACAATACTCCTCTCTGATCCCTTGCCAACTTAATTATGGTTCACTCAAACGTGGACACAGAAAACCAAAACTCCTAAGCAATGTATACCAATAATCTCTCTGTGTTTTATACACAAACCTCTAGCTAATTAAGGAGTCCCATGTCAGTGGCCTTCTAGTACGTGAAGCAAACTTCATTATCTGTCCTTACCAAATAATATTTGCTTAGATGCGACAGGCTTCTCTATTACAAAGGCGATCTTGGGTTGAGGCCTAAGGCTACTCTAATTTGGCATTCATTTTCTTACGAGGTTGGTTGTTTTTTTTATTCTTAGCTCTTTCTTAGGGCTGAAACTCCTCTTTCTTGATGAAATGATAAAAGTTCTCTTTCATGTGAGTCTGGTATGACCCTTTTTTGTTAAGCAATTTGGAATGTATGAAGTTGTGAAGGAGGAAAAGAAAACCAATAGTTAAACTATTTATTTCTACTATATAGAAATGTGAACTCAAGGACGACCAATGGCAAAAGTGATATTAAATCAAGTATACAAGGGCAAATTATAACTTTTGTATACTAAAGTCGGTTGATATCCGTGCGCTCATGCTCAAACCAAGGCTCTATTTACACTCTAGAAGCATCTTCATCTTTCTCCACTCACTCATCCAATGAAAAAAATAAAAATCTCAGTTGCATCAATCTTCATTAGTTTTCAAGACTGATGGGTTGAGTGTTTCCAGGTAAGCTTAGTCACATTTTTGCTTTTATCTCTTCGGTTAACTTCAAAATTTTCAATTTTGTGTGACCATTTCTTTTTTCTTGCTCTTAATCAGTCCTCTTAGCATTATCTTTACTTTTCAAATTTTCAAAGATTGCTTCTTTTTTTTTTTTTTGGTCAAAGAAAAATTGCTTCTTTTCACTTTCTCAATTGGATATTACAACCGTAGGTTGATCCAAAAATATGAATTGATAAAAAATTTCAGAGCTATATTTCCTTCTATCTTCTATTTTCTTAAAATTATCTCTCTTAGATTATGGATAATTGAGGTTTCTATGTTCTCTTGTGCTCGTGTTTAATGATATAACAGAGCCTTCAGCTTAGTATTGAGACACTCATCTAGCTAAAGCATCACTGCAAAGACAGTCGCTTTCTTGTGAAATATTCTTGCCAAAGAAGAATGCATACAACCGACATAAATGATATAGTTTCTATACGGTATTAGTTAGGCTTTCAGTTATGCAAATTAAGAAAAAAGATGTGAGGTCCAATAAAATTCTATTTGCTTAGCAAAGTATTAATAGTAATACTTAAGCTATGAGTAAGTAGAATATAATGTGAATATCCCCAAAGAGAATGCTCTCTGTTTTTCATCATCTTCTCGTGGTAATAACATGATTAATATTTTTTCTCTTTCACTTAGATTATTTAAATGCTTAATTGGTAGAATTTGTATTGGATGGCTGGTGGGGACTGTTTGTTAAAGACATGTGTTTTTCTCTGCTTATTGAATAGCATCCAAGTGCTGATACGGTTTATTTTTTTGTTGGTTAGGCTAGCTAAGTACTGTTTGATGTTATGCTGCTGAATTAGGAGTTACAAATGTTTGACTTCTTCTCACTTTTGCTATATATCTTAGAATATAAAGTTTTTCGATCTCTTCTTTATTTTGTGTTTTATGTTTTTTTCTCCAGAAACTTATGTCTTCTGGTTCTTTTATCCTTAAGCTTTTTAATATGGTCAAATCAAATGTTTATTAGACACTGAAATAACAATGTTCATAAAGAAGTTGTACATGCAAGTTTCTCTCTTCATTGATCAGATTTAAGAGCTGGGAGGTTTAGATTGATACTTCTCTAATTATAAATTAATGAAGGGATCATACAAGGTTGAAACCTAATCTTGCCATAGTAACTGAATTTGGGTTCTAAGTGTTCTCGAGTTTCACTAGTCACCTTACTCTTCCCATCTGTTTGCACTATTTGATGAAGTTTTGTACCCCTTTATTTCTTTCATGGTCTAAATTCTTTCTGTTTGATCCTAGACAAATTCTAACCTTCATAGCATGCGCTAAGTTTTGATCATATTTACAGTGACACAATCATAAGATGCTTTTACAACAGATCTCCCAAGTCATTTTTCCTATTTGGTTGAACATATAGTAAATAGAACACATGCATGTTGATAATCACTGATTATAGAAATGATATTCACTTGCTATAGAGGTAAGCATTGCAAAATACGAATCAAATGAAAATGAGGGGATGTAGAAATTATTTTCAAATACAGTGAAAAGAAGATGATTTCAACAAGTATCAAATATGATATAGAACTTAAAAAATCGATAAAACTGTTGACAACAAGCAGAATTTTAGAGGTAATCATATAATATAAGCTGTATAAAGAATGTCAAAAACTGATTTAACCTTTTCAACTGTCCTTTGTATTTCAATGTCTTCATTCTTTGACAATTCTTTCTAATAATTTTGAAAATTGTGATACTCTAATGGGAAGCATGTATGGAGAAGTCTTAAATTCCTTTTATCGAAACTGACTCTAATCGTGATATTGACTCTATTATGATACCTATATCTGTTACATTCTTATAGCTTTCAGTAGTTCTGAACATTGCTAAGTTTACTACAAGAAAAAGTTTGTACAAAATGAGAAGAATTAAGTATGATTACACCAACATTGAACATGATAACCTGTCTTATCCTCTTATTTCAAGCTATGCAAATAAAAGTATGGAAAACATAATATTACCTCACATCAGTTTGAAAGGTTTTCTTGCTGGTAATAGAGGTCCTTAATGTGATTGAGAACTCAGGTACCAGTCTCAATTTCTATGAACTTTTTAAATATGAATTCTTACCATTCCCCTAATCTTTTCCCCTTAATGTTCAATAATTTGATTTTCAATTGTGTCTCACAATTATCTTGGTCTTTGTTCGCAAATAATATTGTCATTAATTAATAGTTTTTTCCCAACTGATTTGAAATATCTTTTGGTTTATCGACTCAACTTACAATCTTGAACATAATCCGAATACCTGAAGGTAGGAACACATTTCCATTCATTTGGTTCCGGACAACAAAGCAACAAGAGTTGCACATTAATCGACTTTTAAGCTACAAGGCAGTATATCTATAAGGACACTTTTGAGATAATAATATTCTTCAACTAATCCACAATTAAAACAAGGCAACAAAGCAACAGGAGTTGCACATTAATCTACTTTTTTATAGTTGTCTGTTCAACACTCCAGAGCCTGATATGTACTGCTCTTCAATTGGATTTCATTTTTTTCTTAGTTCCCTTCTCTTGAAGAGAGAAAATAAATTATGTTTCAATATGTATGCACAAATGATCTTTATTGACAATTATCTTTATCATCATAACTAAAAGCTATATAGTTTTGGTAAGCTTAATTGGTATTGTAGGTCTTTGTTATCTCCTGGAAAGTAGCTGAACTGCAACGATTTGCAGATGTTGTGACAGAGCCCATTGAGGGACTTACTTAGACCTATCCAGGTTGCATATCTGAATAGTCATCTTGAGGTAATCTATCCTTAGTTACTTCGCTTACATGTTACTCTACAGAGATAACACAAGTTCCAAGGTTGCTTCTAACACATTATCTTTTGTATTGAAGACCAGGTTAATGTTATCTTGAGTGCTGATGTTTCTGGCGAGAAGTATGACAACATTGTTGTTATATCAGGTCTTACATTTAACTATGTCCCATCTCCTTGTAATAATACTGGATTTTTTTTCGTAAGTATCCTCAACTGTTGTGCATTCCATGCTACATACATAAGTTGAAATGGATGAAGCTTGATAGATTAATCTAATTTGTACAATACAAAGTTTTTGTGCAGAACTTTGCTCACTTTTTCTAAGAGAAGATAACAAATTTTATGAGATTCTCTACAGTTTTTGTGTTAAAACTAAATACGGTTTTCAGTAATTTCCTTAATATACGATGTCTAAATCATTTTTTTATTTGATAGAGTTGGAAAATTCTCGGCCAGTATAAAAGAGATGTATAAGAATGTTTATGGAGGTCTTCTATTGAAAGATTAGTTGAGTGTGAATATTAAGGTAAAGAATCAACAATTTTTAATCTTATTTATATTAAATCTAATCCCACAAATTGTTGAAGTTGTTGTTCTCATCGTTTAAATTTGTTCATGTTTTATAATTAAAAAATCATTATAATAGGTCAATGAGTGCATGTATGACCAGCTAGTACGTGAGCTGAACTTACCTCAGAGTCTGCTGAATTATTCAGCTCCATGCAATAGTGCAGTAAACTGCATCTTTCTATGTGTAATAAACTAAAAGTTCTAGTTATCTGCTAACTTTCAGTAACTGATACATTATTATTCTTTTTCGAACCTGTCAACATTGTTTCTTAGTCATTGGATTGACGAAGTAAATTAGAAGGTTTTAAGTCGAGAAGGATTTAGAGATAGTTAACTTTATTGCAACAGTAGAGTGGATAGTGTGAGCTCCTGCACCAAGAAAATTGGAAGTTCCGGTAGGATTTTATATTCATTGATAAAAAAAAATGTTTGGAAGATCCAAATCCATAATACCATTTAAAGAATGAATAAGTCGTTTCTATGTAGGACTTACTCTCCATAGTCATAAAAGAATAATGAATTCTAATGATATTAGTTTGAAAATTAGATCTACAGTCTATGAGGTGATTTGTGACTTCTAAATGGTTGTATTACTCTTCATAGTCATGAAAGAATAATCAAGGGTGGGTAAAGACATAAAGTGACACCTGAAGTTGTTCCGAATTTTCAATAAGACACTTTAACTATACGAGTGTCCTATTACCCCACGAAAGTAGTGAATATCTTTGTAAATAGACCATTTTAACCCGTTTTCTCTCTATGTTTGTTTTCACGCAAATAATGCGCGTGAATGATATATTTTTCTTCCAAAGAATGAATTAACAAGTGACACGTGTCAATTTTTTTAATCTATTATTTAATCACTTCCTCTCCCCAACTTTCCCACAAAGGATCCATTTTTGATGACTGGTGCTTTTACTCTATTTAGTCTCCTTGTTGGCTCTTGTTATGTTTGAATATTTAAATAAAGAAAAAAAAATCTTCTTTTCTCTTTAATGAAGGTAAGATTCTAACACTTTTTATCCTAAAATAATTTCTAACATGTGTTTTCCTCCAGAAAATCACAAATCCATGAAGAAAAAAATATGATCTTTATCAAATACTAAATAAACATGAAATTCCTAACATGAAAATTTCTTGTTTGCTTAGCTAATCCCCCAAGAAATTGACCAACAAACGTCGAAATTGAAATAGATAATCTTCAACAGAAATTGTAATTGAAGTGTATTTGAGAAGGAAAATAAAATACGAAGAAAGAAAGTGAGAAATTGAGAGAAAAGAAAAGAAAGTGTACCATTTATCTTTTGAAACGATTCGGGTTGGGTTAAACCCGTATTTTATTAATATTTAAATTAAATTAATTAATTAAAAGGGGAGTGTGCCTCACGCGTGTGAGGTTGATGAGAAAACGAGTCAAAATGGTCAATTTACAAAGATATTTAATACTTTTGTGGGGTAATAGGACATTCGCATAGTTAAGGTGTCTTTTTAAAAATTCGAGACAACTTCAGGTGTCACTTTATGTCTTTTCTCAATAATGAATTCTAATATTATTAGTTTGAAAATAAGATCCACAGTCTATTAGGGTGATTTGTGACTTCTAACTAATTGTAGTTTAAGAGATGGGTACAGCTAAAACTTCGCATCTGCTACATACATGTTTATTACACATAAACATAGATGTAAGGAGGAATTCTCAAGGATTCTAATGGTCTGCTAATTGCTTAAATTGAGATTGTCTTAGCTGTTTATTTCTTTCTCCATAGTTTGATGGTCAGTTATATGATGAATATTTAGACTGTTCTTCATGGTATCCAATCTTATATTCCCTTTACTGAGAAAGAGTGACTTGAGTTGAAGAGCTTTGATGTTTTTTTATCTAGGTACCTACAAAATTAAAGACGAAGGGAAAAATGTTGATAAAAAAAGAGATCATATATTCATCAAAGAAAAATAGATCATATGGCTTTTTAGTTAGAAATATTGATACTAACAGTGACGACTCCTGAATTAGAGACAAGACATGATAAGATACTTTTGAATTATGTTAAGAGAAAAATTGACGATTTCAGCTTCAGTTCACTTCCATTTACTTGGATAAACTACACCTTTTTTCTACATATATACAAGAATGTTGAAACAGATTTATCTGAGCTTCATGGCTAAAGCCACAAAAACAGCCCCACAGTTGAAATAAGGTAAATTAACACTTAAAGCTAATATTGTCATAGAGAAATCTTTATAGCTCAGTTAGTTGATTACATAAACTCCCATTTTGTTGGTGAAAGTTTGATGTCTCACCTTGTAAACCCCTTCGCAAACCCAACTAAAAAAATTGTCAAAGATTCCTCAAGAACTGTGACAATCCAGATGTGTTTCTCTGATCTTTTTTAGTGTTGGTTTGTGAAGTATTTAGTAAGATAAGAAACTTGATGAGTATACAATGTCTATAAGATGATTCTTGGTACATAACAATTTTGCCATTTTGCTTTATGAATGTTGTATCACAAACGATGCAAATTTGCCATGGAACGGAATACAACTTGGGAACTCTTTTTGTTGCATTCGTTTTGTGGAATGAGAAATAATAGATGCTTGAATGGAGATTTTAATGACTTTATGTTCTTCAATGAGAATTTTAATGGGATTTTATAAAAGCACACCTCGAAGAGTGGACTCCTGGTAAGATAACGTAGAATTGCTTTTGTTTTCTTTAAATTTTAAATATTACATCATTGCTTATAATATTTTTTCTGTTCTTTAAATTTTAAATGCTACTTCATTACTTAGGATCCCCCCCTAATTTGGCTACTTCTTTACTGCAGGTTGTGACTATTTGAATACTGATTGTTGTACAAATCAGGCCTTACTATAATGACTCCCTTCTTGTAAGGGCAAATGTGAAACTTTTAGGCAGACACTTGAGTTGATCCAAGAAATGAGTAACAATTTGTAAATATATAATATTCCAAGGAGCTTCTTTGAGCTTTAAAATTGATTCTTTTCGGATTGACATTAGAGATAAGTGTAAAAAATACACCTAAACTATCCCTTTTTTTTTGAGTTTCATACTTAAACTATCACTTTTTAGTTTGAGAAACACACTTCAGTGGTGTGTGTAATGCACTCTCTTTTATTTGAAAAAACTGACACATGATATTCCATATGGATAAAATATTTCACCTTGACAAAAAATAAACAATAAATTATTAATATGAATTAAAAATTAAAGATTAAAGTATTACTATCCAAAAAAATATATTTTTTTAAAAATAAAATTTAAATTCTTACCTCACTCCACCACCTCCTCTACCCCCCTCCGCCGACAATCCCCCATCCTTTTTTAAAAATAATTCTTTTATAAAATATTTTAAAAAAACTCACACTTCATCCTCTCTCCCTCCCCCCNCAAAAAAAAATAATAAAATAATAAAATAAAATTTGATATTATTGATGAAAATTCTACCCCATCCTATTTAACCCCTCGCTCCTAATTTTTATTTTTTTACATTTTTCTCATTTTGTGATAGATATGTGCGTACATATATTTTTAGAATTTTTTTTCTACTATTGTACCGAATATAACATAAATAAATAAAAAGTTTTAAAAAGTCTTGCGGCGGCAAGTAAAAATTATCTTCGATATGTATATATCTAACACAAAATGAGAAAAATTGGAAGCAGAGGGTTAGGTGAGGTGGGTAGAATTATACTTTTTATAAAAATAAAATAATATCTAAATTAGTATTTGAGGAGGGGGGGGGGGGGGGAGAAGATAAAGTAAGAAAAATTAAATACTTCTATAAAAGAGATTTAAACAAAAAAAAAAAAAACTAAAAAAAAATGGTGAGGTTGGGGGTGAGAGGAAGTGATGGAGTGGGGGGTAAGAAAAATCTTTTACATTTTATTTTATAAAAGAAATATTATTTTTTTGGATAATAATTTTTTAATTTTTAATTTTAATTAATACTAATAATTTATTTAATTTTGGTTAAAGTTGAATGTTTTGTCCATGTAGAGTGTGATGTGACAATTTTTTAAAACAAAAGAGAGTGTATTGATGAGAGTGGTATAAAAGAGAGGTGTGTTTCTCAAACTAAAAAGTGATTGTTTAGGTATGGAACTCACACTCTCAATAGTTTAGGTATGAAACTCAAAAAAAGGGTATAGTTTAGGTGTGTTTTTGATATTTATCTCTTGACATTATTTTGAATTTTGATATATCTGTTGTAATCTTTCCGACTCTTATGGTTTGAGTTAGAATTTTGTTGAAGTTTCTTAATGATCTTTTGCAAAACACTTTCCATTGTTGGGCCCGTGCTTATGTCATGACCCAGGGGTATCCCCTAGACGTAACATGACATACTTGACCCCGAAGGGGGTCTCATACAAGCCCCTAGCATAATCATAACATAAGATACTAGAATGTACGGGAAATTTAAAACTTCTTTAAAACCATACAATCGAAAAACATTTTTATAAAGCAAGCAGAAGTCTTTACTAACATCTTTGTCTCAAACCATCTATTAAACTCTTGAATAAAAGACTTGGGACGTAGCCCACACAATGTCTAAAACATAAAGAAATGACATAAAAAAAACATAATGGGTTTGTCCTCGAAGCTATGAGGACTCACCAATTCTTCAACCCTTCTTTCACCTTAGGAACCTAGCCTCCAAAGCAACTCAATCTCCGAAACCCTACATTTAATTAGAATGTAGACAATGTGTGTTAGTACAAAATGTACCATGTATGAAAGCTAGCACAACATCATAAAAGCATCTCAAAATGGTTAGTCAACATAAGACATAAACATAAGAACCAATAACATAATCATAACATAATTAATCTCCTAACATAAGCTTCATATAATCATAGGTCAACATAAGACATAATAATTAAGCATAGGAGATACATCATGTTCATAACATAGTCTTTACTTAAACCTTCATATTTACATACTTCAACCTTGGGTCTTTCATATTACAAAAGAACCACTTCACAAGCCACATCAAGGCATACATGTGCAAGGCATGGATATCATCCTATAAAACCACCCAAGCCAAGTATCCTTGTATTGGTCCTTCTTGGGCATAATCCTCATTCATAGTCAAGACTTGGGTTTTCATGTCATAAGAGTACTAAACTCCTAAGTCACCTCAAGGCACACTTGTGCAATGCATGAGTGACATCCCATACTACAACACACTAAGCATATCTTTGAGTCACTTTATTTTTGCTTACCAATCATAAGTGTCATTCTTGACCTACTTTTACAAAGGCAAGGAACGACAATCTCAAGTCAATCATAACATGGAAGTCAACTATATCAACAATCCAAGCTAAGCATACATCACATAAGAGGACACTTCATAAGTAGCTTCAAGTTATATTTGTGCCATGTATGAATGACATCCCATACTACAACTCACACTAAGTACTCCTTTAGGCTAGCTTACTCAATGTTTACTATTTGCCATATCAACTATCAAAGAATAGCACCCTACTAGGCTAAACCTAACTACCATGGAAAACACACTATCATACAATCCAAGCTATCCAAGGAAGAATACAAGTATTCCAACCTAGCTACCATGCAAACATTCAACATGATGCAAACTACCCTTATGGGAGTATGAGCCCTCAACCCTAAGCTATTCTTAGGAGAGTATGAATCCTCCATCCTAAGCTACCATGAAATGGTCTTGGCCTAACCAAATCAAGCTACCATAAAGGCATCCTTACAATGCTAGTTCAAGCTACTCTTAGGAGAGTGTATATCCTCAATCCCAAACTACTATGACTATACTAATACAAGCTACCATGAATAGCACCCCACAAATGCTAATTCAAGCTACCTTGAAAAACATCCTTGTAATGCTAACTCAAGCTAACCTTAGCAGAGTGTGGTTCCTCAATCCCAAGCTACCATGAGTACTTCTAACTCATGCTACATAAATAAGCTATACATGAAGGAATCATATATCACAACTCCAGGCTATTCTATTCTACATGATTTGATTCATTTTAGGTGATTAACCTTTCAATTCTAGAATCATTCTATGTGAGAAGACCCTTTCGCATTCTACATACATGCATTCATTTAGTACAAGATAGGTCATGTGGGTAAAAACCTTCCACAACAACTCTAACCCCTAGTGTATCATTCATACGCAAGCTACTCATCATATTAAACTTACTCTATAATTCCTAGTGATCAACATTATGACTTCAAGCCCTACTTTCAAACTTTACTCCACAATCCTCATACTAGACTAGATCACAAGACATAGTAGTCACAAGCCTTAATCATAGGCAATTCTAAGCATAACTCATCTTAAAATCCCAATTTCAATCTTCACAATTCATGATCTATCATACATTCATAAGTCTAGTTCAATTCATGATTTCGTATTCCTATTCTTGAATAAGTTCTATGCATGATACCAATTCTAGAGAAGCTATCAAGAATCATCAGTTTCACTTCACAAGACATAACCCACATACTTTGATTTCTAGGGTTATTTATGGAATTCACATAAATTCTTCATATTATCATGAATCAACACTAATTCAAGCATAAACAAGTATTATCCAACTACTTGGAATCATACCCAATCTAAATCCATACATTGGAAGTAACCCTAGCTAGATTAGGGTTCTTCTTCACAAATTGGGGAATAACTAGGGGACTCTATGAGTGGGAGAACCCATAGATGAATAAGCTTCACATACCTCAACACAAAGCCCCAAAGAAAGCTTGAATCAATGGTGAATTCTACCTAGTTGCTGCCCCTCTTATCCTTCTTCTTCTTTGCTTCTAGAGAGAGAAATATTTGAGAGGAATGTGGGTTCTTTAGATGAATGAGTAAAAGTGATTAGTTTAGGATCTTGTTAGGTATGTATAGGTGGTTATTTAACTAATTAAACGACCTCCCTAAGCTTTTAATTAATTACTAACTTAACCCCCAAACCCCTAAGACAAAACTTAAATAATTAAAACTGCTCAAACCATGACACCACCACCCACAGACTGTGGGTGGGTCTACAGACCGTCTTGGTCCTCCGTGGTTTGAGGCTGGGGGTCTACAATTGCAGGCCATGATCAGTCTTGACCCACGACCCCAACCCACGGGGCGTGGGTCCATCCACGGGCCGTAGATGGCCAATCGTGGATGACATTTTTGACAGCTTTTTGGACAGATTTTGGGGTCCTTCTCAAGGACCCCTTGGGTGGTCCTTGGGGAGCGTACCTGGACATTTAACCCCTAAACACCTCATTCTAAGTACGGGAATTATTTCTTGTGATTTTAATCCTTATACCACATTCCAAAACTCTTACGAAAGGCTCTAGAACTCACTAGTTCAACTTACTAATTTCGGAGCCCTTTGGGATCATTCGTCCTCGAATGACGATTCTAAACACTTCTTAAAGTCAAAACTCTAAGCTAATAGCCCATCATGCATGCATTACTTCTAATGCACATAAACAAGGAAGAAAACTTAAATTCCAAGCTAAACACATTCAATGCAACACAAGGGAGTAGGAACTACTTCTACCAACCCAAAATGCATGAAACTCTATATCTACCCGTTTTCAAGGAGGACTAGTATCTCCTAGCTAAAACATGCTCAACACACACTCAAGGAGCCTAAATGCAAATTATTTCTCAAAAGCATTTATTCAAGGAGGAACCTTTCATCTCCAAACTAAAGCATGCTCATATAATCATCTTATGAGGCCTACATGCAACTCTACTCAATGCATTACAACATGAGGAAGAATAATGCATAAAAGTCATTTCTAACAAGACCTAAGCATTTTCATGAACATACAATAACCTTATTGGATAGGCACACTATCTCCCCCTTGGGAGTAAGCCTACACAAGTTCTTCTAAACATAAATCATACTAAAGACAACTTCAAGTCCAAAATAACAAGTCATAAAAGACAATAAATCTGGAAATTTACTAAAGCATAAAACACATACCGGAAGAATCATAAGGAGATCACTCTTGATCATTTTTAGCTTGAAGAACATAGAACCTATTCTTCTTTTGAGTCTCCACATCCTCACTACTAGTGGCAACTTGCTTACCCTCTCTTCTTGTAGCATTTGCCTTTGGGCAATCTTTCTTCATGTGGCCACTCTCACCACAACTATAGCAACCATCTCTACCGGAAAAACACCTACCCTCATGCCTCTTACCACACCTAGTACAAGTGGGCCATATGGACTCATTATGTAACACCCCAACTTTTCAAAACGTCTAAATTAACTTGTATCTTCGTGGAAAGATAAGGATAGTGGGTAATAAATTAAAAATGATGTGGTATGTAATATTTTAAGTGTTAAAGGGTTGTATCTCAAGTTTTGAAGTTAAGCAAGTGGCAAAATAAAATTTGGCAAAAGTTATCGTAAGTTCCTTTTTAAAGATTTCTCTGAAATTTGGATCAAATATATTGGATGTTTTCTCCCAATATATAAAGAGTTAGAAGGCCTATTACCCAATAAATCGAAGGCCTACGAGTCTAGTTTTCAACGCACAAAACCCTGTATCAAACCGACATCAGAGTAAAAAGTTATGAGGGTTTTACTAGGGACTGCCGGGGCAGAATCCGGGTCAGGTCAAAAATATGGTATGCCGGCTTATTTAACATTTTAAGCCATGAAAACATTTCATTTCAGTTCCAAACCATAGAAAAAGCTTAAGAGAGGGCTTCTATGGAGTTCTAGCATGATGAAGGTTAGTTTTTGACGATTTCTACCATTAAACATTGCCCCTGTGCCTAGAAACTTAATCCCTACACGTGGCAATCATTTTTCCCTTCTATTGGCTGCGTTTGGAGCTAGTTTTTGAAGATACAAATTTGTAGTTATTGGTGTTTCTTCAAGGTTTAAACCTGGTTAAGGTAATAATCTCGGGACTCTTTTATGATTGTTTTTATAAATTTCTACGGACATTTCGACAAGTTGGGGCAATATGGCAAATCTGCCGATTTAAGATTAATTATGAATAGTTTATAGGTGCGTACCAGCTGCGTATATATAGTGTTTGTGAAGCTTAGGACATAGGGAACAACTTTTGTGAAGGAACTACGGTTTTTCGAGCGTTCATTGGAAAGGTATATTAAGGTTATTCCCTTTTGTTCGACATGTTTCCTTAGAGGTAGTTAACGTTGGGAGTAGCTGTTTCTTTTATAGATTTGTTGATATGGGCCTTGCCGGCCGAGGGCTTAATTCTAAGCTGAGATATACTTGTTTGTTTTCTTGATTTTGTGTGGCTGCCATGCGCTAGTAGCAATTGGTTCAGCAGGGTCGGCTCGGGCTTGAGTTCTGGCCTTAGGAGCCAGTTGTGCCCCTTGAGTTTGGGTTGTGGCACATTACTTTTCCCTTGTGGCCTAGGAGTAGACACCCTCTCATCTTTATGCTTAGGAGTATTAGAAAAACCTTGTTCGGAAAACTTTTGTCGATTTCTAGAACGACCATGTCCATCGGACCCATCATGAAAGGATTTATCACCATTCACCCTAAACCTCTTTTTCTCCATAGATCTTTCTTCCTTGAGTTTTTCTTCTTCCATTTGTTCGGCATGAATCATGAGGTGCGAGATATCCATATTATCAACAAACATTGTCGTACGACATTCTTTAGCTACCATATCGGACACACCCGACAAAAACCTATTCATCTTATCTCTCAGATTTGACACATGGATGGAGCATACTTAGACAAAAGAGTGAATTTCAAGGCATACTCTTTAATACTCGTGCTACGTTGCTTAAGATTGATGAACTCTTCCATCTTGGCCTCCCTCAACCCCCAGGGGAAGAACCTATTTAGAAATTCCTCCTTAAACATCTCCCAATCTATGGGACCCACCTCTACCGGCCTACTATCTTTTCATTGCTCATACCAAATTTAGGCAACATCCTTTAATTGATAAGCGGCTAGTTCCACTTTCTCTATAGAACTCACCCCCACGATAGTTAGTGTCTTATAAACCTCTTCTATGAACCCATTTAGATCCTCGTCCACCTTGGAGCCATAGAACTCCGGAGGGTTCATCCTCAAAAACTCTCTTCCTCTTGAGGCAACTATCCCCCTTATTGGGTTTGCCGGAGCCACTACCTCTCTATTAGCTTGCGCCGTTAAGGCTTGAGCCAATAGTTGCATAGAAGCCCTAAATTCCGCAAGAGCGACATTCTTCGCTGAAGGATCATTTGGAGCTTGAGGAGGAGCTTGGGGTGGAACTTGGAAAGGAACCTCTTGCTCCACATTGTCTTCCTCATCTCTCCTAGCATTAGCCCTAGTATTAGCCATATCCTGAAACAGCATAGGGCAAAAGTTAAGAGAAAAACCTACTAGATCTAAACTCTATAGCACGACTTAGAGAATGAAGAAATGAGATTTCCTATACATAATAACTTTCTATTCATAAATGTGACACACTTTACATTTATGAACCTGACTCTACTAGACGTGGTTTGAGATAATCGTAGAACCATTCTAAACCTTGTGCCCTAATTACCAAGTTTGTCACGACCCAGGGTACCCCCTAGATGTAACATGTCGTACTTGACCCCGAAGGGGGCCTCATACAAGTCCTTAGCATAATCATAACATAAGATACTAGAAAAGTACGGGAAATTTAAAACTTCTTTAAAACCATACAATCGAAAACATTTTCATAAAGCAAGCGAAAGTCTTTACTAACATCTTTGTCTCAAACCATCTATTAAATTCTTGAATAAAAGACTTGGGACGCAGCCCATACAATGTCTAAAACATAAAAAAATGACATAAAGGAAACATAGTGGGTTTTTCCTCAAAGCTATGTGGACTAATTAATTCTTCAACCCTTCTTTCACCTTAGGAACCTAGCCTCCAAAGCAACTCAATCTCCGAAACCCTACATTTGATTAGAATGTAGGCAATATGCGTTAGTACAAAATGTACCAAGTATGAAAGCTAGCACAACATCATAAAAACATCTCAACACTTCGCAGCAGCAAAAAAGATATTAAGATACTTAAAAGGTATTGTGAACTATGGTGTGTTTTATAAGAGGGAAGGAGCAAGTGAGCTGGTTGGGTTCACTGACAGTGACTATGCTAGCGACATGGAAGATAGCAAGAGTACTTCAGGCTGTGTGCTTATGATGAGTGGATGAGCAGTAGCATGGTCATTTCGAAAGCAACCTATTGTCACCTTGTCAACTACAGAGGCTGAGTTTGTCGCAGCTGCTGCATGTGCTTGTTAATCTATTTGGATGAGGAGGATCCTAAAAGAAATTGGTCATTTGCAGTCAGATGGTACAAAGTTAATGTGTGATAATGCTTCAACTATTAAATTGTCCAAAAATCCAGTTTTACATGGTCGTTCAAAGCACATAAGGGTAATATTTCATTTCTTAAGGGATCTTGCTAGAGAAGGAGCTATCAACTTGCTGTTTTGTGGCACTTGCGCGAGATCAACTTGCAGACCTGCTGACAAAACCTCTCAAAGTGGAAGCATTTTAGAAACTGCGTGAAGAGCTTGGCATGTGCACTAGTTCAAATTTGAACTAATTCTTGACAAGACGAACAAGTTCAAGGGAGGGATTGTTAGAAGACTTTGATTTGCTTAAGTTGTTAACTTTGATTTTGTCAAGGACGGTTATATAAAGTCCTATTTGTTTGGGTTGTTAGACGTTTTATCTTAAACTAATTAGTGTTATTAGTGGTCTATTTATTTTCGCTTCTTGTTGACTGGAACACTATATTAAGCCAAGAGTAAACTCAATAAAGTATCACTTAAAAATCTCAATGGTTAGTTTTTCCTTTCAGCTATTGTTGTTGTGTAACTTTACATCTTTTCCCTCGAGTTGTACACTACATGTAAAGTATTTATGAATGTCTCAACCATTGCCATTGTACTCCATGAATTATGTACCAAAATGAAATGTTGTATATAGGTTTAAGTCGACCCCTTAAAGTTGTCCGCATATTTCACTTAGACACCTTAACAAAACTTTTTTCCTATTAGACACTCCAATCTTAAAAAATAAATACTTATTAAACATTTTTCTGACACCTGATCAAAGCAGGAAGTGCGTGTAATTCACATCCATATGGTGTGGTAACATAACAAATCAAATAAAGACGCGAGACTTTTTAATTTAAAATAACTATAAAAATAAATTTTAAATATAAATAAATCTGAATCTAAAAAGAAAAGAATTTCAACTTCAAAAAAAAAAAAAAAAACTATACACCCTCACCCCTACTCCCACCACAACCCACCCTACCCCACCACTCCCTTTATTCTCTTTCCCTAACAGTTACTGTTGCCCACCATTGTTAACTCTCAATATAATAGGTATGAATTTACCATTTTTATTTCTCTGTATGCCTTCTTTCTCATTTCCATTTAAATTGATTGTGTTTTCTTGAAAGATATGTTTTTCTTTTGTTT
Source organism: Solanum stenotomum (assembly GCF_019186545.1). Taxonomy (NCBI): domain Eukaryota; kingdom Viridiplantae; phylum Streptophyta; class Magnoliopsida; order Solanales; family Solanaceae; genus Solanum; species Solanum stenotomum. The sequence goes on along the minus strand of NC_064289.1, from coordinate 15,932,726 downwards.
ATTGTGATCTTGAATTTGTTTCTTTTTTTTTTCGTTTTTGCTCGATTTATGGGGAAGAAGGGGTGTGGGTTGGGGGAGATGAAGAGGGAGGGAAAAATATTTGACTAATGGTCTTCATTTTTCCGGCAAAGAAGATGTGGATGATGGTCTCCATTTTTTTCGGTAAAAAAGACGTAGATGATGATCTCTATTTTTCGGCAAAAAATTGTGAAGACTAAAACCAAAAAAATGGGAAGAAGAATTTTTTTTTAAAAAATGACGGTATATTATCATGAAGAAATGGTGACATGATCCTATGGTTTTTAAATTAGAGCCGTAAATATGGGCAAGGTCCGTTGGGCCAGCCTGGTCTAACCCGTGGTTTGATAGGTCTGAGCTACGATTTTTGGAGCTCATATAAGAAAAGAGTATTTTTGCCCAGCCTGAATAAGTCTGCCGATTTGTGGGGATTGCGAAATATGGAAAAGGCCGGCCCGTGAGCCAAATAAAAATAAAATAGAGTATTAAAAATAATAAGAGTCTAAACTCAAAATATGTTTATAGTTTGAAATATTACAATTTAAATACAAATTATGTTTGTAAAATATGTATTAAATAAAATAAAGATTCCCTAAATTTTTTAAGGAATCACTACATAGGCCGTAGCCTATGGAAAAAAGTCATAGTTTTTGTGTTTTATTATGATCATTGGAAAACAATTGGGTTAATATTTCTATTTAGTTATTTATGCTTTTACTTGAAATCAAACTTAATAAATAATCAAACTTAATAAATATTATAATGATAATTTTATTTGTGGATTTGATTAACAAACAATAACACTAACACCATGTAATATTGTCTTGTTGATATTTATGATAATATTTTTAAATTATAATTTAATTAAAAAAATAATTAAAAAAATATATTTTTAAGAAAAGAGGGCTGGCCCATAGCCCACTTACTTGTGGACTGGGATACACCAAAATAGGCTAGCCTGGCCTGACCATTAAAATTTCAAAGCTTGTATGGCTTAGCCCGAATGGGGTGGGCCAGCTCATATTGATAACTCTACTTGAAATAGATAGAAAGAGAAAGAGATTGTTAGATTTTTAAAAAATAATGAGTAAAATAAAAGAAAAAAATTGGAAAAGAAAAGGGAAATTGGTAATATATTAATTTATGCGCCCAACGCAGTGTGTTTTGCACTTTCTGTTCCACATCTGCATGAAGTGTCTAAGTGATAAGTCAATTATGTGGATAACTTTGGCCAGAAATATCTTAAGCCCGATATATTTTAGGCTATTGACCAGACACATGTTTACAATTTCAAGTTACAAATACCAATATGGAAGATAGAAGTACATATGCATCATTACAAAACTCTAATAGGCAGAAAAATAATTAAGACAACTAAAAGGACAAAATGTAAAAAAAATCTAAAGGAAAATACAAAAATAAAAATATGGGGAGGTTAGAACCCAGTTGTGACAACTAGAAATATGTGGATAACAAGTTAAAGATAAAGATGACAAGTTGTTGAATCATCACTAATTGCTAAACTCTTGCATAATGATGTTTAAATTTCACTATTTCATGCATAACATCAATGTTCTTAACCGTTCTTATAATTTGTGGCATTTAAATACAAATCTTTCACTTTTGATGTAGTTAATCCATGTGTTTCACTCATATTCAAATCTTTTAGATTAACTCCATATGGGGTTCCCATTGAAAGTGGTGGAGTAACTGAGTCAAAGGAAGTCCGACATTAGCTAAACCAAATTGTATTCCTGGACACATTCTTTTTCCTACAGCAAACGGAAAAACTTAAAGTGATTTCTCATAAAGTCAATTGAAGAGTTCTCAAATCTCTCTAGCATAAAAACATTCAGAATTTTCCCAATTTTTTGAATCTCTCAAAAGTGCCCATGCATTAACAAGTACTCTAGCCTTAGGAGGAATAGTGTATCCATCTATATTTGTGTTCTCCCGACATTCCCTAGATCCTATAAGAGGAACTGGAGTATGTAGCCATAATGTTTCCTTAATCACTAATTTTAGATATGTCAACTTTTCAACTTCTTCTTCACCATTATTTTTTTTCCCTTAAAAACTTGCCTCACTTCACTTTGGGCTTTGCCATGACGTTTGGGTTCATCATCAATTCTGATAGTGCCCAAATAATAGTTGCAGATGAAGCTTTAGTTCCAACAATAAAGATGTCCTATAATAACAAACAAGTAAATTAAGTCAATTGATTCGATTGTTCAAGTAGCTAGAAACCTTAAAAGGATCTAAAGCTTTATATAAACTTCCAAATTCAAATAACATATCCAATGAAACCCCATAAAGCACGGTTTAGGAAAAGACAGAAGATAATAATGAGATGAGAGAAACTTACAAAAATCACAACTTTAATATGGTCATTTATGATTGGAAATTGAAGTTTTGCATTCTCTTTCATCCTAAGGAGAACATCAACCAAATCTTCGTCTCCTAAGTCACCATTTCCCTTCTTCCCAGCTACTTTATTTTCAATATGTTCATTAATGATATTTTCCATAATTGCATCAATCTTTTAATGTGCTTTCACCAATCTAGATTTCACACCACTTATATTGTGAAGTAACTTCCAAGAGGGGCCCAAATCAGCCACATCAAAGACAAGTGCTTCCTTCAAAAATGTTATGAACTCATTTCAATCTTTGCATATTTTTTCGAAAACTGATCTACAAGTAACACAGTTCGTAAACTGAAAAACTTTTTCTGTCATATTTATTTTAGAGCCCCTTGTGGAACGAATAGATGAAATGAGACTTGAAAGCTCTTCTCGTCGAATTCCCCTAAAGGACTTGACCATCTTCGCACTAAGAAGTTCAACTATACAAATTTTACGCATTTGTCTCCATATTGGCAAAATGCAACGTTTTTATTATTGTAAATATGATGTTTGTGGATACAAATTGTGGCCTATCAGCAAACGTGAGGTCATGAGTTTTTAAAATTTATTGTGCAATAGTAGGTGATGATATGACCACGGTAGGAACTTGCCCGAGCTGCAAGTACATAATAGGTCCATATCTTTGCAATAAATTTCTAAGAACACAATGTGAAAGTCCTCCTCCAATCAAATGAAGATTTCCAATAAAAGGAAGTCTCCATGGACTTGGAGGCAATCTTTGTTTGTTGTTTTGACTCCATTTTCTAAGTAGAATTATTACAAGGGAGGACAAGAAGAGAAACAATGAAACTAAGTTAAAAAGAGAAGGAAACATTTTTAATATTGGAAACGAAGCTTTTGATGGATATTGGGTGAGAATCTTTTATTGCATTCACCAGAGAGGATAACATATATATCCTATATAGTAGTAAAGTCTTAATTCAATTATTACTAAACCTAAGAAAAGAAATCCTTGAATTAAAATATTCTATTAATATATCACGTAAGAGTTTTGTGTTTTAAATGTCTTACCATGATTTTTGAGGACTTATATGTGAGTATGTTATAAAATATGTTGGTATCTTCGTGGTTTAATGTTGAAAATAAAATATAAACATACTTTTATCATGATCTTTTAAAGATTCATAACAACCCACATTTAAAGACTAAATGTTTTGATTTTTTTTTTAAGTTTGAAATGAGGAGGCTAGCCCTAATTAATACATGGAAATATAAGGTCTGAAAATTTAATATATTAAGTTAATATTTTACAATAAATGATTTAATATAAAAAAAAAGATATGGAAAATTGTAGAAAGAAAATTAGATTGTATATATAGCAAAGTTACAAAGTTATTGAGTTCACAAAAACAAATTTTAGCAGCAATAAGTTGTTTTTGCAGCAATAAATATGTATATTAACAAAGAGTGCTGAAACTTTTATCGACATAAGATAACTGTCATTCGATCTAATATCGCTAAACATTGATATTAATTAGTTATCGCTAAAGATCACTTTTAAGTGTAGTGAGTGTGCTATAACCATAAATCATCAATGTTTAATTTTAAAGAAAAAAAATCAGGATTTAATTTCAGGAGTGGTTTATATCATTTATGAAAAACACAAAAGATGATCTAAATCTTATCCTGTGTACATTTGACATATTGTAAGCCATTGTGGCCAATTTTATAAGAAAATTAGCAACTTTGTTAGCCTCTCAATAAAAGTATGAGAAGGTGATATAATTTTAAACATTATTGTTAGTAGTATCTTGTATAATGACGTTAAAATTAAGATTATTAGATGTCTTGTTCTTTATTGGTGTATATAACAACGATAGAGTCACTATTAGCCAAAAAAATTGGACACTGAAAAAAAAAAGATCTCGAATGGGAGCGACATAAGAAAATAAAATATCGACCTCAGGAGATTGATCTTTTTAATCATAAAATAATAAAGTGTATTATTTGGGATTCAAACCCCTATCTTCACAATGGTAGGATATATTTCTACATGTTTTTTCGTTTAAAACTATGTTTATATTAAATTTATTTACACTATTTAATTTTACATTTTCATGACAAAATCTACCAAAGTCGCTTTTTTTAATATTTTTTTTTGTAAAACCCTCCGAGCTCTAGAGGTTGATTTTTGTAAAATAAAGGAAAAAAGGTTTGATGTATCCCTTAATTTTGTTATTTTGATTTGATATATTTCTCGTTATTAAAGTGACTCATATATATTCTATTGTTACACAAATGACTCAAATTTTATTTCTCATAGTTTTACCAGAACTATCAATATGGGTTGGCCCACCCCATCCGGCAAACCCATATATGCTTTTAAATTTGATGGGTCAGATCGGGCTAGCCCATTTTTTGTATGGGGCAGAAAATGGTTGGCCCAGCCCACAACTTGTGGGCTACGTTCTTTGCCAGGCCAATCCTCTTTTCTTAAAAGTATATTTTTTATAATTTAAAAATATTATCTTAAATATCGACAAAACAATATTACATGTGGTTAGTGTTACTACTTGTTAATCAAATACACAAATAAAATTATCTTTATAATATTTATTAAGTTTGATTTCCAGCAGAAGCATAAATAGCTAAATAGAAATATTAACCTAATTGTTTTTCATTGATCATAAAAAAAACACAAAAACTATGACAATATTCCAAAAATATGGCCTTTGTAGTGATTTCCTAGAAATTTTAGGGAATTTTTATTTTATTTAGTACATATTTTATAAACATAATTTGTATTTAAATTATAATATTTCAAACTATAAACAGATTTTGAGTTTAGACTCATATTATTTTTAATAATCTATTTTATTTTTATTTTTTAATTAATTTTTATTTGGCCCATGGGCCGGCCCTATCCATATTTCACAAGCCCCACAAATCGGCAGACTTGTTCAGGCCGGGCTAAAAAATTCTTAAATAGGCTCCAAAAATTGTAGCCCAACCATATCAAATCACGAGTTAGGTCAGGCCGTTCCAATGGGCCTAACCCATATTGACGACTCTAATTTTTACAATAAAGAATGAAAGAAAAAAAAAGAGTAAGAAACTCAAATAAGGATAATCATAAAAGTCAAAAAATAATTCATGTGTGAAATAGATCATATATACCCCTACATGGATTTTTAAAAAATTAGAATCATAAAAATAAACTCAATGATTTTTTTGCTCTTGTTAGATGACAATGGTATACGCAATGTGTGTCATTTTTTTAACGATATGGATATATATGAGTCACTTTTGTAACAATAGCGTATATATGAGCCCCTTTTGTAACGAGGAGTATAACAACTCTGAATAGCAAAGTTGAGGGGTGAAATAATATCTTTGATGGTCATTCAACTAAAGATTATTTGTCACACAACTAAGAATTGTTTTCATAGAACAATTATTGTCATCATCAGTACTTCCCTTTGTGTTGAATTCAACAATTGAATTGGATGTATTTGAGATCTTAGCCAACGCTAATGATACTCAACTTTCTTCTTCTGAAATTGTTTCTAAAATGGCTTGCACCAACCCTATTGATGCATCCAATAAGCTAGACAGAATGTTTTATCTATTGGCTACTTATTCTTACAACAACCCTATTGATGAGGTCTAGAACAATATGAGAAAAGGATTGGGTAAAACGTCCAAGTAGAATTTGGTTTCCTTGTAGCTAAGAAGTTAAGGAGTTCGTATGACTTTTCAAATGTGAATTTGGGTGAATAGAACTCTCAATATTGAATATGGCGTGAAGGGATCGATTTGACTACATTAGAATTTGATAGGTGTTAGCAAAATAGACTATTTCGAGAAGATTTTTTGAGGTTCTGTCCCATGCAATTATAGAGAGTGGAATTTATTCCCAGGGCCAATTTGGACCGCTATAGCAGGATTGACACCAATTTGGATCATTATAGTGGGATTGGGGTCGCTTTAGCCGAATTAGGCCCCGATTGGCTTCTTGCATTACAAGTCTAACCAAATAAATTTAAAACATAGCCAAATTGGACTAATTGACTTGACTGGAGGAACAACCGCTGACAAAAGTGATTCACCATTGACATGGAAATTAGAAAAAACAAACTTAAAAGAATTTCATTTAATTCTTTTGGTTTTGTTGGGAGAATAACATCAAGAGAGAGAAAAATTATGCATAGCAAATTCTCATGTAAACAGATGAAGATGATGAAGAAAAAACAGAGGAGGAAAATAAAGTTACATGGCTATATTCAGTAATAAAGCAATAACTAAGTTATTTTAAGTAATAAAATGACCGAATGATTACTTTGATTATTTAGTATTGTTGAATTAGTTGAAAATACTAAAATGAGTTTATTAAATTATATTAAATTAAACTTTAGAATGATTGAATGTGAATTGAGTTGAAAAATGTTACTTCGATATGTGTATATCGCTTGTGTATATTATGTATACGTACAACTTCATGTTTGGAGATCGACATAGAACATAATCAAACCATTTTTATCAAATATTCTTTCAATGTATCCTTAATGTAGGGTATTTCCATCTTTTAACAAGCTTGATCACTTTAAATGTTGTCTAATCCCATTTAAGCACATATTCATATTCACATCTACATTTATATAAACAGTTCATTTTGAAGATGTATTTAAATGACGACTCAAAAGTAGATATTTGTAGGCTTTCTTTCTCCACGAATCACAAGCACCAATTAACAAGTGACACGACACGAATTGAGATGAGTTGTCTTGGTCAACTGAGTTCAAATTAGACATTATTAGTACTCCCGCCCTTTTTAAACTTGATCACTTTAAAGTTTTCCTAATCCCTGGTGTATTAGGAATTTAGGGTTAGTAAACTAATGCACATTCCTTAATTGCACTTCCTTCTCTGATTCAAGTTGGGAGTAATCCTCTCCCTATAAATGTATTAAACAATAACCTTTTCGTCATTCAATAATTTTTATTTCTTTTCGTAATGTCGTACAATTACATGTTCAAATTCATAATTGTGTGAGAAATTGGAGTCGGAAAAACTTGCCCGCTTTACCAATTGACATTAGCTCGATTCAAACCGGTTTACGAGGTCACAAATCGAAGCTGAATTTGGATCTAGAATGATCACCGTCGCCCAAAAGCCAATTAGGCTGCAAATATGGGATACGACGGGACACGAAAAGTTCCGATCACTCACGAGATGTTTTGACAAGCCAATTCAAACTTAACAACATCATAAATATGAAAAAAAAAGAAAAAAAATATCAATTTAAATGGAATAACAAATTTAAAAGTTTCATATTGAACGGCATGACAAACCAATTTTAAATTTTAAAAATATCTAAGATAACAATTCAACTTTAAAATGTGTCAATTTGAAGGGTGTGACTACCCAAATTATTTTATTTTATTTTTAAAAAAAAAGCCATATTGAAGGGTATGACGACCCAGATTTAAATGATGCCAGTTTAAAGGGTATGATTACCCAAATTTAAAAAGGTGTCATTTTGAAGGGTATGACGACCCAACTTTTAAAAATGTCATTTTAAAGGATATGATGATCTAAATTTAAAAAGATGTCATTATGAAGGGTATGACTACCCAAATTTAAAAAGGTGTCATTTTGAAAGGTATGACGGCCCAAAAAAATACAATTGTAACTATGAAATGGTTCACAAAGTTACTTTGGACAAGTATCAACAATGAAACGGTCCACAAAGTTGGTTTGGACAAGTATCAACAATGAAACGGTCCACAAAGTTAGTTTGGACAAGTATCAACAATGAAACGGTGCACAAAATTGGGTTGAACAAGCATTGTAAATTGGGTATCAACCCATTTATTTTGCAACATGTTTTAACTTGGTTAACGCCAACAACTAGTATTGTACAAAAAAAAATTCACTATTCTTTCTCTTTCATCTGAGATTGACTTCAAGGTAATTCCTATGGATTCAAGTGGTACCTTAAATGTACTCAAGTAACAAGAAGATTTGTTCATATTGCTTCAAAAAAAGGTTTTGAACTAGACCTAACCTCATGTTTCTAGTGCCCTCACCATAAATAAAGTCTCAATTTGCACACCTTTAGAGTATTTTGATTTGGGGACAATTGACAAAATCAACTTACACTCGGAAAAATGTTCAACGCATGCAATTGTGTTCGTTTCTAATAATATTATCTTAAATGATTTCATGACAAACACTTCAAATGATTTGTGTTAGTGGATTTGTTAATTATTCCACTAATGACATAATTAGGTAATTAAATGCCATTTTGTATTGTATTAGATGTAAAAAGTGACAAAGTTATATCTGGCATTATTTCTCAGGCCCAAATTTCTTTTTAATAACTAGTATAATTATATTATAGACATTGAAATCTATGTCATGGGGTAATAATTTATAAAGCAATGCATATTGCTTGATGAAATGACTAGTAATAACCAACATGGGTTGTGGTGCACTAGTGAGAGTGCTTCAATCTTAATCAGAGATCTCGGGTTCAAGCCCTTGGTATGAAAAAAATCATGTTGGGAGCGCCACCCCCGAATGGGCTCTGCAGTGCGCGATCCTGATTTAGTCAAAACTTCAATTTAGGCTCTAGACACCGAATGAGAAATAAAAGAAGAAGAAAAAAAATGGCTAGTAATAAGGCAGTAGCAATTACGTAGACTAAAGATTATAAAATCTGAAATATGTCATACATGGTTTACCTATAGGGACATATGCATATATTTAATTTATTTACCTCTCTCCATTGTTTTTTATAATCCACGCATCGTATGAGTATATATAAATGTTTTTTATATTTCAACTCATGTCTTGGAGGAGGGCCCGTTTTCTGTCTTTCAGAGCGCTAATGTGGTCCCGGATCCGTTGTATGGTTGCAGCCACAAGCGCTATAGGGAATAGGGATTCGTTTATCAACTCATTTCATTTCACATAGTTCAAGATACACTCATTGGGGAGGCAGGTGCTCCCAGAAGACATCCAGGGTTTGCTACCGTCGGTATCTATGTTATTCATATTTTTTTTAAGTTTTTCAGCAGTCGCTGGATCCATCTCCACCAACCAAACTCAAGGCGGCTAAACGAAGCCCCAATCTTTTTTTGTCAAACCCCAACCCCCTTATTAGTAGCCGAAGTAAAGGTCAGCATGAGATCAAAGTCACTCCCTCATTATTGAATTCTCATTCAACTACATACTTATGTTTCATGGAGGTTCTATTTTATTATCGAATTCTCACGCAACTACAAACTTATGATTCATGGAGGTTCTATCCCCCTTCCTCCTTATCTATTATCGAATTCTCACTCAACTACACACTTGATTTCGATTTAATAATGTTAACATAAGAAATTTGACTAATGCTTGCATCATTTTAAATAAATAGATCTTCTCCATTAATGAGTCTGTTACACAATGATTTCATTAATGAATTCTACTTCATTAATTAGGTCTATTACCTAACGAACTGTTCTCCATTAACGACAATAAAATTTGATCCTCTTGAATTTCAATTTTGATTTTGAGCCACCAATAAATTTTCAAATTGGAGAGACGTATATGATTTGAAGATGAGAATTTACTTAGTGGTAGAGAGCCGGTGAGGGTGGGGACCTGATGATATCAACCGCCACTAGTATCACTTGATTTGTTGAAGAGAAAAAGATTGAAGAGAAAGAAAGAGGAGAAAAAAGGTAAATAAATAAATAAAAGGAAATAAAAAAATTTAATATGAAATAAAAGAAATATTTATAATATTAAAGTTTTAATTATATTTTGCCTCTCGCTCTCTAAAAAGAGTGAATTGTACCTTCTTTGCCACCTCAACACTTAAGAAGCAAATAACTCTGCTTTAAAATAGTCAAAGAGTTATAATATGACTTTCATTAAGAATAAGTGTGTAATTGAAAATTCAGTATAATAAATTAGGGGAATATCTCTCTTAAAAATATATACCTAAAAACACTTTTTTATTTTATCAAATACTAGAAAATTATTCAAATTTATTTTGCTTTTGGAACGCCTCAATAAGTCAATCCACTACCAAAGCACTCATGTTGGGCCCGTACCGTGACCCTTAGCTAGTGATACCAAATATTATTTGTACCTATATATGAGTGTGAGGGTTGAAAGAGCACTAATTAAGAGGAAATTATATTGAGAAAGTGTTAAGCTAATTGATTTAAGGCATGACAAACAATCAATTATCAATTAGTAGTGGCTCAGAAAAAGAGGGCAATTTTACATATGCAATGCAACTATTGTCATTATTAGTACTTCCCTTTTGTGTTGAATTCAACAATTGAATTGGATGTATTTGAGATCTTAGCCAAAGCTAATGATACTCAACTTTTTTCTTCTCAAATTGTTTCTAAAATGGCTTGCAACAACCCTATTGATGCAGCCAACATGTTAGACAGAATGTTTTATCTATTGGCTACTTATTCTTTGCTCACTTGCTCCATTAATAATAATAATGTTAGACTCTATGGTCTGTCACCAGTGGGCAAGATGTTTGTTAGTGATAATGAAGATGGTGCATCTTTGGGGCCACTCTTGGCTTTGCTTCAACATAAAGTATTCATTAACACCTGGTAATTGTTCTCTCTTACACCTTATTATATATTTATTCGAGAAGTATTGAAAACACCTTTAAATTCACACAAATTATTAGTTTTATCTCTAAATTATTGATAGTAATAAAAAACACTCATTTACTTTACTAACTGAACTTAAATACAACCCAAATGTTGCAACATGAGTGAAATACAAGCCTAAATTCTCGCTAAATTTAGGGGTGTTTTCAACACTTCTCTTGATTTTTTATTAGGAGTCACATGTTCCTACAAAAGTTTGAGAACACTTTCTATGGCATGTTGTTGATCAGGGGTGTGTCTAAATTTAGTTAGTCAAGTAGAATGGTGTCTTTAAGGTTGTCAATAGTCCGGAGACAAAACTAATAATTTGCGCCAAGTTTAAGAATAGTATGGTAAAATAATCATGCCAATCATTATTCTTTTTGATGAGTCTGCCAAGTTCAAATACCCAACAATATATATAGCACAATTTGACCTTCAATTAATTAAAATGTGTTATTTTAGTCCCTAAAGCAAACGGATATTAAAATGTTTTTAGTAAGAACACATAATATTTAACAGACTCTACACAATATACATATACTCTAATGAGTAATTTCTATCATTGATTAATAAGTAATTTCTGAACAAGAAATCTTAATGATACTAATACAGAATATATATACCGATTTAGTATTTATTAAGCAAAATTATCAGTCTTAATGATACCAATAGAGTACATGATAATGATTTAATATCAGTTAAGTGAAAATTATCGGCCTTAATGAATGGGGGATATGGGCTGTAATTATTTTTGAGAGAATGAGTATTTCTTGAATAATTTGGATTGGGGTAGGAACATGTAATTATTTTGAGTTTTATGGTCCATTTACGTAGTTTTTCTATAATATATCATGTTCATTGCATTTATTGTATATGATGTCATTAAATAATATTACCCATATATAGAAATGGGACTTCAGTTGGACGAACACAACTCCAAAAAGTGATACCAAAAGCATATTAAGTTGTACTATAACTTATAGACTATAAGGCCTTATAATTTTTGGCCCTTTGTGGCCCAATTTGATTGGCTCTTCTACACGTGGAAGAATAATAAATCCATGTATTGTACAACACAAATACATAATGCTCAAATCACTCATTTGAAGCAAGCTCTTTCAATTATGAATTTTCATCTTCAACTCAGAACCTTTCAAGGTTGAATTTTGTGAGTTTTTTCACCTTCTTTTCTGCGTCTCTGTTTCTTTCTTTCTTTTAGCCATTGTATTTTTATTTTTCTCTTTTTATTGGTAATGAAATTTGATACTTTGTTGGAAATGGAAATTGGGTGAATCGGTAATGAAATTTGTGTAACAAAAAATTTAAATACTTTTTTAGGATGAATGGATTCTTTGATGATGAATTTGGTGTAAATTTTTTTACATGCATGTCAATATTATGTGAGGTTTTTGTTATGTACCAAGGGTGTTTGATAGTTTGCCTAAATCAACTTTTTTTCCCTTCCAAGCTGTAAGTTCTGAAAAGAAGAAAGAAAATTTTGCAGCAGCAAGTCTTATTCTTGCCCTTTATTTTCTCTAATTTCATATACTACGGGTGTGTTTGGTACGAAGGAAAAAATGTTTTCCTGGAAAACAAGTAGATTTTTGACTTATTTTCTCATGTTTGGTTGGGAGTAAGAAATATTTTCCAGAAAAAAAATTTAGTGTTTGATTTATGAATGAAAAATGTTTTTGAGAAATATATTTTATTTTAACTAGAGTAGAAAATAATTTTTGAAATTAAAAATATTTTTTAAAAACAAACTTAAATTTTTTTTTGGGGTGAGAGTGGGGGGCTGGGGGTTTGGGGGTCGAGGTAGGGGTGAAAAAAAAATTTGAAGTTGAAATTTTTTTTAAAAAATAAACTTAAATTTTTTTGGAGGTGGGGGGTTTCAAGGGTAGGGGTGAAAAAATGAATTTTTAAAATTGAAAATATTTTTTTAAAATAAACTTAAAATGTTTTTTCTCCCATTTTTTACCCTGCATTTAAGACATCCAACGTTAAAATTTTAACTTGGATATAAAATCCCCAATTCTTCTTCCCCCAAATCCGTTTTAGAACCCTAAATCCCCAATTCTCTCTTCTTTCTCTAAATATCCAACGTTTCTCTCTTCTAAATCAAGCCATTGTCTTTTATCAAATGTCGCAAAGTTCAGTAAATATCGAGAAAGTCGATGTATGTAAGTGTGGTTATTATTGTCGACTGAAAACTTCGAGGACTCCATTGAACCCAGGTCGTCGATTTTTTTGGATGCAAAGCATCAAAGGTTTGTAATTATTCGAATAAAAACTACTGTTATTGCATTATTTGAAAAATCAACATTTCTGTATATTTATTATTGTTATGTGGTTTGTAGGAAAATAGTGGATGTGGTGGCTATTTTAGATGGATTGATCCGTCACTTGAAAATGCTGATGAATCATCCTTAATGAATAGATTCATAGATGGTCATAATCCGATTGATCGACTAAAGAGAAAAGTGAAAGAGCTTGAAGAAGAAAGGGATTCTTTGAAATTTCAATTGAATGAAAATGAAGAGAAGACAGTGGTATTGAACAAGAAGCTCAAGGAAGTTAAACTTCAAAGGGATTGGGAAAATGTCAAACTTAACCGAGTTGTGATTGTTTTTCTTTGCCTGCTAACTATAAAATGGTTCATCAATATTGTGTAGTTCATAGTAGTTCAAGATTGTAGTACTTAATTGTTTAGTTTTGCAATAGTTAGGAGGCTATTCTAGATCAATTAGTGTTGTACTTAATTGTTTAGTTTTGCAGTAGTTTGGAGGCTATTCTAGATCAATTAGTGTTGTACTTAATTGGTATGTTAAGTTCATATTTTGTATCAAATTAAAAGTTTGAATGTGAATTGATCAGTGTAGAATTGATCAATGTCTCTTTTGTAACTTTCAGTGTGAATTGATCAATGTCTCTTTTGTAACTTGCCTCTATTTTCTAACTTGCCCTGTGTTCTGAAATTAGTTCTGGGATCGACTACTCTTATTGACAAAAACACAAATGCATTGAGAGGTAGTGTAGTTGTTATTCAAAAACTGAGCTAATAACACAAATGCATGGCTGAAAAATACATAACACAAAGTCATGGTTCAAAAATACATTACACAAGTGTTCAAAATAAACTAAAGAGTAGCTTGTTGAAGACCCTTTTAACATGGGCCAAAATCATAACAACTTTCCAAATGAACTACTTCCAGTTTTTCCTGTTTGCTTTCATTTATTGCAACTGTGAGGTGCCGACTACATCTTTTCCCTTCCATTTTAGGCCACGAGGTTTAAAGCCAATGTCTATATTGGTTGGTGAAGCACTCTTCAATTTTGTTGGCCCATGTAGAATCTTTTCACTTGATGTACCAGGCTGTAATATAACAAAAAAAGTATAAGATAAGGTAAGATCATAATAGAACTATTAGAATATACACCAAAACAGAGTAAACATATTAAGTGAACATACATTAAATACTTGGGCTCCAGTTGTAGGATCAAAGTAAACACCAAAATTAGTTGCAGGCCTTATGTTTCCTCCAGTAGTAGCAACAAATAAGGCACAATTGTATGGTCTCTTGTGACCTGATAAAGGTGGCAGTTGACTAGAAGAACTATCTCTTTCAGTAACAAATGGGGTCCCTCTTGCATTAGCTTTTTTTCTTCCCAATCCTCTTCCAGTCTCAACTTGAATCCTATTTTGAGGAGGTCTTGGCACAGATGTTGTGTCATCACAAATAGAACTTGGTTGACTTGATTGTGTAGTTGCATATGTGGTTCTGAAAGTATAATGTGATGGACCTCCCATTGTAGACTATATAGCATAAATAAGGATATATGAATAACTTATAGAACAATCAGAAAATGGCAAATAAATTATTAAATCTAATCTTACTGATGTTTGTGTAGTTGCATAGGTGGTTCTGAAAGTAGAATGTGATGGACCTCCCATTGTAGACTATATAGCATAAATAAGGATATATGAATAACTTATAGAACAATCAGAAAATGCAAATGAATTATTAAATCTAATCTTACTATTGTTTGAGTAGTTCTTGGCACAGCAGTGGTATCAGCATAAACAGAACTTTGTTGAGAATAACTTTGTTGGCCTGAATTTCCCTGACTTGTAGGTTAAAAAGTGCTCCCCCTCCCATACTATGTCACCACAAAATAAAATATATGATTATAATATATATAAACTTTAAGCAATTTACAAATGTGAATATGAAGTGTTACTTACTCTTGCACACACAGCTTTGTTATGGCCAATTTTCTTGCATATGGAACATGTCATCTTTACTCCTTTTCTTGAAAGTTTCCCCCATTTTTTGGCTCATCCTTACTCTTTCTTCTCTTCTTGCCAGGTCTGCCTGGCATTTTTCTTGGTTTTGGAGGCTCTATTTATGGATTTGTAGTTTCAGGCCACATCCTCATATTGGGAATACGTCAGATGAAATAGTTATAAGCCTTGAGAAATGTTTCCTTCTTATACCAGTGCTCTACATGTTGATCAGGATCTTGATTCAAGTAATAATAAGCACAAATAACATGAGGGTAAGGAATACCTCTCAACATCCACAACCTACAGTCACAATGCTTCTTCTCCAAGTCAACAACAAATGAATATTCCCCCTCACTAATCTCAAAACCATTCAACCCATTCCATTGAACATTATAGTTATTTGAATACTCCTTGTTTCTTTCTAGTATTGCCCTTGCCATAGGTGCAATGTTTGATATCCATGTTTCAGCAAATTTGATTATGTCTGTATGTCTGTTCATCATTTTATGCCTAATATCCTCTAACATGGTAATAATTGATTTATGTCTAGCTGCTAAGATCCAGGAATTGAAAGTCTCACACACGTTATTTTCTACAACATCACACTTGGAGTGAGTTTGAAAAAAAGCCCTAGACCAATTTCTGGGATCATAATGTAGCAAGTCCTCTGTTATTTCCTTCTTACCTATCTTGGACATTGCATGAACTTCCTCTCCAAACTTGACTTCAAAGGAGGCCTTTGAGCATCTCCAAAATTGTTTCCTTCTTTCTTCTCCTTTCTAGTTCACATGCCAGTTACTCCATATATGTCTAACACACATCCCTTTCTCAGCATTTGGTAACAACTCTAACAGACAGGAATAAGTCCCTAACAAAAAATATGTACAGAATAAGTAATTGAAGTAGTAAAGATCAAATTAAAACTAAAATATAAGAAATTGTGTTATCAATACCTTTTGTATATCTCACATTACAGTCAAACCTACACCAGTTTCTAAGTTTAGATCATCAGCTAAATATCTTATGCACCAGCTTCAACTATGTTTTGTTTCTGTATCCACAACTGCCCAGGCAATGAGATACATTTAATTGTTCCAATGCTTTCCAACAACAACTAATAGCTCACCCTTACAAGCTCCCTTGAGAAAACAACCATCAAATCCAATTATATTCCTACACCCCTCTAACCATCCTTGCTTAAATGCATGAAAGCACACATAAAAATACACAAAAAGGATTTTTCCTAGTTCAGTTTCCTTATCAATTTTTACCCAACAAGAGCTTCCAGGATTGGCTTGTTTGATCATATCTGCATAGTCACATAATCTAGCAAATTCCACATTCCAGTCACCCATGTCTTCCTTCATAATCCTATGTTTAGCCCTGTAACAAAGAGTCTTACCAATATAAAGACCCAATGTCTTTCTAACCAAAACTTGAATTTCCCAAATCCTTATGTATGGTTGAGATACAATTTTATCCTTAAACTTTCAAGCAATTAACTTTGAATTACACAACTTGTTCCTGTTTAATGGAATACACTTGTGATAGTTCTTCACAATGAAATCACCTGAGTCCCTGTCAATGGAAGCATATAACAACTACTTACAATTAGCATTTTTGCACTTCACCCTCACTCTATGTTTTTCATTAGGTCTTAACTTTATATGCCTCTTGTACTCTACAACATAATCTACCACTGCTTTCATGAACTGATTTGCACCCTCAAAAACCATTCCAACTCAAATATTGAAACTTTACAATCTTTATCATACCTAACTTTTTTGCTTCTCCTTCTAGCAAGTATATCTACTCCCCTAACAACATCCACATCTAGTTGTTCATCACTATCATCACTCCAACAGTTAGAGCTATCAATATAATCCTCATCTCTACCTAATTTTTCTGCATATTTGTCAATTTTATTTTTCCCAATATCCTCAAAGCCTCTATCTATACCACCAGCCTCTCCAACTGGCATTTCTTCAAATTCAGTAGCTTTTTTTCTCTTTTTTTATTTTTTCTTTCTTGTCTAAAAGCTCTCAACTCCTCATCAATATCTGAACCATTTTCTGAAGGTATATCTAGATCTGAATCACTACTCAAGAAATCAGATTCACCTTCTCCACCTAGGTTATCATCCACACCCACTCCACCTAGGTTATCATCCACACCATCTTCCCCAGTGTTAACATCAACACCCTCACCACCAAGGTTAATAGCTTCACCTTCTCCACTTAAGTCAACAGCCTCACCTTCTCCACCTAAGTTAATAGTCTCACCCTTTTCACTAAGGTCAACATCAACACCTTCACCACCAACATTAGTTAGATAGCCTCTAGGTCCCTCAGTGTCAAGTAAGGGTTCATCTAATACATGACAGACAAATACTTCAAAAGTGTCCTCATGTTTTAAGTCTTTAATTAGGTGTAGGAGATGTTGGTCAGTTGTAATTAGGACCCATTTTTTATTCAATAAATCTTTCACATAAATGCCTCCAACAGTTTCATACCCCAATTCTTTAGTATAATGCAGTAGTTCCAAAATGAAAAAGTGGTCCTTAATAATATACCTGAGTGCAGACACACAATTTCCAACATAAGTAGGGACAGATATATCAGATAAGATTCCACCATGGTAAATCTTTGTAAATATAATCTCCTCCATGGTCAATTGTTAGCCCTACAAAATATCAAACAAACCCTAGCTTAAGATAACGGAATATACTCATATAACCCATACAACAATTAAAAAACAAAGCTTTAAAGCATATTTTCTGGGTAATAGTAAAGAAGGGACAGAATATTCGCAAAAATCACAAATCCTATATTTTTACAAAACCCTAGCTTTTTGAAATTCATTTAACAAAGCATGTAAAAATCATTAACAATTCTAACTTACACAAGGAAATCTTCAAGATCGTAACATGAGCAAGATGAATCCAACTTCAATCTAGAGAAAATCGCGAAGATGGAGAGCTTCGATTTGGAAGAAATCGCAAAGAGAGAGAGAGACGTGTTCTGTCAAAGTTAACGATTTAGGAATCTTCCCCAATTAAGACATATATAAATACACGTCGGATACACGTGATAGTTGTTAAATGGTCATTCTATACACGTCGGATACACGTGGAGAGCTTAAATACACGCGCCACAAAGTTTATGAAAAGTGATAAAAAAAATGCTTTGACAATTCAAATTTGGGATGGTAGAGGTGTTCAATAGGTACTAGATGTAATTGAGGTGTCTAAATGAATAATGAGGACAACTTTGAGGGGCTGGAGCTGACTTTGGCCTAATATTTCCTTTTCGAAAGTACCAAGGGATGTCTGTTGATAAATTAAATATTACTATAATAAAAAATTATCTTATCTTATCTTATATTTTTTACTTCTTTTTTGAAAAAATAAAATAAAACAATAATGGTGGTGTCAGTCTTTAGGTCCTCCATAATTACTTAAAAGGTTTTTCATTTTTTTTCAGACTTTTATATTACCTTTCTAGACTATCCAGAAAAACTTAAGTAGTCATTGTACTAATAATAACTAAAAGTAAAAGTGTATTAGTGATAGAAATAATATAAAGTGAATAATTAATCAGCTTATAAAATTTTTTGTGACTTCAGACTTGCAGATTTGGTTTATGAGAAAAGAGATGAAGGACATATTTAATTTTACTTAGGCGAGCCAATTTGCTTGCAATAAATTTTAAAGAGACATAAAATAGATTACAATTAAAAAAAATGAAGAAGCATGAATATTTTATTGATAAATAGAGCAGGTACAATTTTGTTCCTCCCTTAATTCTTCTTTCATAAAATGTTTCTCCATATTCAAGGGTCATTAGTGACATATTTCTCGAATTAGGATGATCTGGATTTGGTATCTTTATGAATATTTCATAAATTTGTGGAATATTCGAGATGCCTCTTAAGAGAATATATTACTTTTATATAGACATGAACCAGAGTTTAAGGTTGAGTAAAGCGGAAAACTTTTACTGGAATCAAGTACATTATATAGAATCCCAACTAAAATTTAACACATTTTATAGAGTTTCATAATTTTTCAATATCTATGGGTTCATTTGGCTATTTCTCCAGCTATATCCTAGCCCTTGTCCTTTATTCGAATTTAAAAACAGCTTTAGAATTTTCTTAAAATTCAATAAAGATAAATTTGTTAACAAAAAGATGAATATGCATCATTTGTTATTAGAAGATATTTGTACTATTTTTTAACGAGAGTATCACAATTAAGGAGTGTGACTGTGTGAGGATTGATAGTTCCACCTGAGGATGGTAGAATGAGTGATTTATATGGGTATACATTTATATTTGTTATTTTAAATGAGTTGGGTATCTTACTCATTTAAAATGGGTAAAAACAAATAATACTCATATTACTCATTTAAAAGTGGATAGTCAAATAGGTAAAATGGGTAAAGATGTTCATCATAAAATAAAGAAAAATGACAAAGGGGCTGGTGGGAGTGGGGTGATAAAAAAAACTTCAAAAAGATTTTGTTTTAAAGCTTTTAACAAGATACTAACTATAATATGAGTACCCATATTTACCTATATTATCCATTGGGTAACTCATTTTTACTCATTTAAAATATGAGTCGAGTCGAGTATTTTATCCATTTTTGTTTAACTTGTTTTCGACCGACACATATTCAACTAGGGTTGTGATAGAAAGAGTTGTGGCACTTTCAGAAGGGAGAATCAGACTAGTCTGTCATTGTTCTAAAAGAGGAAGCATAGCTCGCACATTGAATTAAGGTGAATTTATGATAAGTTTTAAGTCGTTACAATAATTGAGTGACAATTATTATCTTTGCCAACAATAACAAAAGCCATAAATATGCTTGTTTCTAAGGTGGCTTTAATGGAAATAGTAAAGGCCACTAAAAGTAATTACTTTTAGCGGCAATAATAAGGGTCTTTACCGACACTCGACATAAATGTCACTAAAGGCTTTAGCGACATTGGATTCAATGACGTTTAATCAAATGCCGGTAAATGTATTTATGGCAATAAATATTGCCCATAAAAGGAAAATCAATTGCTGCTAAAAGTGTCTTTTGGTGTAGTGCATGTCTATCAACGGTGAGATAGCCCTAAAGTGAGGACCGCAGAGATAGCCCGCTCATTTGTTACTCCTAGTTCCACCTCATGTTGGCCCCGAACCGTGACCCTATTATTATTTGTACTTATATATGAGTGTGAGGATTGATAGAACACTGAATTTATAAAGGCAAGAACAGTACTAGAGGAAATTGAGAAAGTGTTAGCTAATTGATTTAAAGCATGGCAAACAGTCAATTACCAATTAGTATTGGCTCAGACAAAGAGGGGAATTTTACATATGCAATGCAATTATTGTCATCATCAGTACTTCCCTTTGTGTTGCATTCAACAATTGAATTGAATGTATTTGAGATCTTAGCCAAAGCTAATGATACTCAACTTTCTTCTTCTCAAATTGTTTCTAAAATGGCTTGCAACAACCCTATTGCTGCAGCCAATATGTTAGACAGAATGCTTTATGTGTTGGCTACTTATTCTTTGCTCACTTGCTCCATTAATAATAATAATGTTAGACTCTATGGTCTGTCATCAGTGGGCAAGATGTTTGTTAGTGATAATGAAGATGGTGCATCTTTGAGGCCTCTCTTGGCTTTGCTTCAACATAAAGTAGTCATTAACACCTGTTAATTGTTTTCTCTTACACTAGACTCCCTTCGTTTCAACTTGTTTGTCTGGTTTTAATTTGTCATCGAGTTCAAGAGAATAAGAGTGTTTGATATTGTTGTTGAAAGGTAAAAAACACTTATTTTGGAAAAAAAGAAGAGACAAATAAAACGTTTGGTAAATCAGTAAAACTACTTTTAAATGGAAGCAAGAACAATTTTCTATTGTTGACAAGAATCTAAAAATTTCTGCTTCTTTAAAAAAATAGAAACAAAATTCTACTTGCTATATTTTCATAGACTAATTATATCATTTCTACTTGTTGTAACCAATGAACAAATTACATTGCATCTAACTCCTTTCTATCCATTTTGAAATCATTGGTTTGGATTAAAAGATGCAATTCTTAAAGGAGGAGTTCCATTTGAAAGGATGCATGGTGTAAATACATTTGAATATTTTGAAATGGATCAAATGTTTAGTGGTGTTTTTAACAAGTCAATGTTTAATCATACAACTCTGATGATGAAAAATATACTAGACAAATACAAGGGCTTTGAGAACATCAAGACTTTGGTTGATGTGGGAGGTGGTCTTGGATCCAACCTAAAGATGATTACAACTAAATACCCAATTATTAAGGGTACTAATTTTGATGTGCCTCATGTTGTCCAACATGCCCCTACCTATAACGGTACCTTCTTATCCTTTTTTTTTACGGGCCGATATATCCTCAACATTGTCATTTAGAGTTGATATACCCTCGTTATGAGAGTGACTCATATATACCCTTATCGTTACACATATGGCTCATATATACTCTACCGTTACAAAAGAAGCTCATATATACCCTTCATCTAATGGAAGTGAAAAATATTAGTTTTAAATTTATTTTTTTGACTTAAATTTTTAAAAAATTCATGTAGGGATATATATGATCCTTCTAGCAAAGTTGAAACAAAAAGGTAAAATAAAAAAGTACGTGTAAGGAGGATCAAATATATTCATATAGATTATATTTTTAACTTCCACTAGAGGAAAATAGTATATGTGAGTCATTTGTATAACAATAGGAGTATATATGAATCACTTTCATAACGAAAGGTATATCAGCTCTAAATAGCAAAGTTGAGGGGCATATCAAACCATTTTCTCATTTTTCTTTTAATTTATTGATACTTCTTTTTGTATTAATTTTTTTTGTCTAGTTTTCATTTGATACGGATAATTTTTGGAAGTGCTCCAAAATTTATAGTTCATTTTTAAAAAATTAATTATTTCAAGGGTGGAACACGTCAGGGCAGATATGTTTGAAAGTGTTCCAGAAGGAGATGCTATTTTTATGAAGGTATGCACATACCTCAAATTAATTAAAAATTAGTATGAAAAAGGTTTAGTAGAAAAAGTAATTATTTATAATGATTTGTTGTTTCAAAATATTGGCATTTTGTTTTTTATTAATATTGATGGAAGTGGATTCTTCATGACTGGAGTGATAGTCAGTGCGTGAAGTTACTGAAGAACTGCTATAAGGCTACACCCACAAAAAAAAATGGAAAAGTGATAGTAGTTTTGAGCACTCGCAATTGAAGCTGGATTCAAAGACATTAACTTAATTTGTTGTGTTTGTAATTTTTGGGTCATGGAATTCTACAAGTAGCTCTAGAAAAATTATGCACAGCAAATTCTCTTGTAAACAGAGGAAGATGATGAAAAAACAGAGGAAAATAAAGTTACATGGCTATATTTAGTAATAAGGCAATAATTAAGCTATTTTAAGTAATAAAAATGACCGAATGATCACTTTGATTAATTATCTCCAGATCATGTTGGTGTTTTCACTCTGGAAAATATTTGTTCTTACTCAGCTAATTTCTATTTAGCCATTTGTCTGTTACTTTAATGGGTTTTAAAAAACCTTCAAGTTTTATTTTTAATACAAAAATGGATATGTTCTAAAATTTCTAGTAGTTGTTTCTGAGTAAGTATAGTTGAATTAGTTGAAAATACTCAAATGTGTTTATTATATGAAACTTTAGAAAGATTGAATCTGATTTGAATTGAGTTGAAAAATGTTACTTCGATATGTGTATATCGCATGTGTATATTATCTATACATACAGCTTCGTATGTATGGAGATCGAGTTAGAACATGATCAAACCATTTTTATCAATATTCTCTCAATGTGTCCTTAATGTAGGGTACTTCCATCTTTTACAAAGTGCTCGTTTGGATTGACTTAAAAGAATATTTTTAAGTCAAAAATAAAAAGTCAAACTTAAATAATTTTAACGTCAAAAAATAAAAAGTAGGGGAGGCCTACTTTTGATTTTTAACTTATTTTAAGTCTTGTCAAATACTTCCTAACTTATTTTAGGTCATTTGTATATTTGTCAAATACTTTCAGAAGTAAAAAAAAACTGACTTAAAAGTAAGTTTGATCAATTTTTAAGTCAATCCAAACACCTTCTAAGTGTTGTCTAATCTCGTATAAACACATATTCATATTTACATCTAAATCTATATAAACATTCATTTTGAGGATGTATTGAACTTTAAATGATGACTCAAAAGCAGATATTTGTAGGCTTTCCTTCCTCCACGAATCATAAACACCAATTAACCAGCGACACGACACGAATAGAGATGAGTACTGGTCAATTGAGTTCAAACTAGACATTATTAGTACTCCCGCCTTTTTAAATTAGAAAAAGTGATCCCACCATATTTTTCAAATAAAAAAGGATAAGTTTATGTAATTATTTTAAACTAGACGGGCTTAAATGGAATAAAAAGAAAGTTTTCCTAAACCTTTACACTCTCAACAATGGAAATTAACAAGCTTGATCACTTTAAAATTTTCCTAAATCCTGGTGTATTAGGATTAGGAAATTAATGCACATTCCTTAATTGCACATAAAATTAGTAATAACACTCCGATTCAACTTGGATTAATCCTCTCTCTATAAATTTATCAACCAATAACCTTTTAATCATTCAATAATTTTAATTTCTTTTTACAATGTCGTACAATTACTTGTTCAAATTCATAATTGTGGGAGAAACTGGAGTTGGAAAAACTTGCCTGGTTTACCAATTGACATCCGCGCGGTTCAAACCAGTTTACGAGGTCACAATCGGAGCTGAATTCGGATCCAGAACGATCACCGTCGACCGGAAGCCAATTAAGCTGCAAATATGGGACACGGCGGGACAGGAAAAGCTCCGATCACTCACGAGATGTTTTTNTTTTTTTAATTAGAATAAGTGATCCCGCCATATTTCAAATAAAAAGGATAAGTATATGTAATTATTAATTGGCTCGAGGATTTACAAAAACACGGCGATGAGAAATTGACAGTAATGGTGGTGGGGAACAAGTGCGATCTCGACGAAGAAACTAGGGCTGTTAGTAAAGAGGAAGGAGAGGAATTCGCGGAGAAGAATGAGTGTTTGTTCATGGAAGTTTCTGCTAGAACGGCAAAGAATGTGGAGGTGGCATTCGGTATCGCGGCGGAGGAAATATGTGGGAAGATCGGAAAGGGGGATTTTGGGACGCTGGAGGGATATAAGGGAATTACAATAGGGAATTCGAGAGGAAAAAGTAAAAGATTTTACTCATGTTTATATACTAAGAAAACTGCCCGCACGAACTATCCCAATTAGATCACTATCGTTTGAGACATTTTTAACTTCCCAAAGTCTGGTTTTAAGTTTGCCTCACTTCGTTCTCGTTTTTGAATGTCTTCGATTTTACAATTCTAAATAATACATTAAATTCTTTAATTTTACTTGCAATGTTGTAAACAGGATAAAGAGCATATAGATCAAGTATCGTTGAGAAATCTTTAACTTCCCAAAGTCTGTCAAACTATGTCCACGTTCTTAATGTATTTGATTTAACTATTCCGAGAAGCGATATATATTGAATAACTTAATCTCTATTCTAACTTGCAGCATGAACATGTTAAACAACATGTAAATCAAATTAAACAACTCTCAGTTTGTGTTAGAACTATTACTCTATGAAGAGACGTAAGAGAATTGTCAGTCAATTTTGCTTCTGGTCTATTACATGTCTTCATCTTTCTGTTCAAAATTGATTTCATTATCATTAGGAACATTAGCTCATAAGAATTCATATCCGTAATAATAAAAATAGAAGCAGCCCTTCTTGAACAATAAAGGTATAGTTTCATATGATATTCAACCGGTATTATATTAAGGGAAAAAGGACGGATTTACCCCCGAACTTTAATAAATGGTATGTCTATGCCCTCCGTTATACTTTGCGTCCACATAAGCTCCTGCCGTCCAATTATAGGTACACACATGCCCTTCTCACTAACGGACCCCTCATTTTTTACACGTGTCTTAATCCTAATGAACTACTCGTTTGACCTTTTTTTTTAACCCATAAATCAAATATCCGCCCCATAACCCAATACCCACCCAATTTTCTCTAAAAGGCATCCTAATTAAAAGACCCAAATTAACAGGTCCCATATCTCACACACAAAACCCTTGCCTAGTTCTGTGTTCCCTTGCAGTTTCTCCCTTTCTTCTTCTGAAATCACCAAACAATTTCCAAAATTGCTAGCACACCTCCACATCTATGTTTTTGTGTATAACTTCAAATAGAAGTTAGTGATCTTCCCCTTGATCCTTGTTACGTCATCAATGGTTACTCCTTGTACATGAATTGTTCTATGTTATTGTATCTTTTATGGGTAATGTCCATTTTGCGAAAGAACCTGGTGATCCTATCACCCTATTTAAGACAGAGATGTAGACTTTTGTTTCCATGAGCACTCTTCATTTTTATTGACTTCCTCATAATCCATTAATAATGTAACTTTCATCTTCAGTCAAAGTCGTCACAGCAAGCATTCTGTCCATATCTGCTAACTGGCTAAGGATGTTCTTTCTTTAAGAGTAAAATTTCCTTGCAAACTTCTAATCTATTCATTGAGTTTTGCTTTGAGTGCCTTTATTTTACAAGCCAAGATGTGGGAGACAACAGATAGATGAAAAATTGACTACGAAATTATGACCATCACACAATAGATTTGACGAAGACAAGGTGGAATCGACCAACAAACTGGAATCGACGAAAGAACTAGGCTAGGGTTTTGTGTGTGAGATACGGGACCTGTTAATTTGGGTCTTTTAATTAGGATGCCTTTTAGAGGAAATTGGGTGGTATTGGGTTATGGAGCGGATAGTTGGTTTATGGGTTAAAAAAAAAGGCCAAACGGGTAGTTCATTAGGATTAAGACACGTGTAAAAAATGAGGGGCCCGTTAGTGAAAGGGGCATGTGTGTACCTATAATTGAATGGCAGGGGATTATGTGGATGCAAAGTATAACGGAGGGCATAGACGTACCATTTATTAAAATTCGGAAGTAAATCCGTCCTTTTTCCCTCATAATAATAGGAAACAAGTATTTCCTATTTGTTGAAATCTATAGTAAGTTCACACAAGATGACAAGAATAACCAATAAAACAAACTTGAAATGATACTTATGCAATTTGTTTTTTCTACTTACGTTAGGAAAGTAATTTTCTTCATTTTTAAGGAACTTGTTTTCCTAAAGAAAATATTTTTCAGACATTTATGACAAATCAACCGAACATAAAAAAATTACCAAACACACCCTTAGTCGTGAATGATTTAAAAATTGTATCCTTAATTTTCTCTATTATAGATTGTTAAACTATAAACATAAATAATTTTATTAGAAATATGATACAATTTTAGAATCATGAAAGTTAATTATTTTCACAAGACATCATATAATATTACTTTAATTAAAAAAATATATTCTTGAATTCATAAATAGATAAGGGTGCAATTATTTTCCGAATTCTGCTAATACAAGATACTATATGCACTATGAAGAGATTAAAAGGGGAAAACAGAAACTTAGGATCAATGTTGGTCATGTCATTCTTCCTCTTTCAAGTATGATATATATCATTGTATATATTAGTGTGCGTTGGGGTGGGTGGGATTTCCTTTTCACGTAAGTCAATTAATTGAATTATATTCTATAATTTAAATTAAATACTCTAATAATAAATCATCTGCAGGAAGATCTATCTTTTTGATTGTGTACGTATTTAATAATATTATCTTAAATGATTTCATGACAAACACTTCAAATTATTTGTGTTAGTGGATTTGTTAATTATTCCACTAATGACATAATTAGGTAATTAAATATCATTTTATTATTGGATGTTAAAAGTGACAAAGTTATATCTGGCATTATTTCTCATGCCCAAATTTCTTTTTAATAATTAGTATAATTATATTATAAACATTGGAATATGTGTCGGCACGGGGGTAATAATTTATAAAACAATGAATATTGCTTGATGGAATGGCAAGTAATAACCAACGTGGGTTGTGGTGCAATGGTGGGAGTGTTTCACTCTTAACCAGAGGTTTTGGGTTCGATCCCTTGTTATGGAAAATATTCTGTTGGGAGCGCCACCCTCGAATGAACCCCGCAATGCTCGATTCGAATTTAATCGAAGCTCTAATATAAACTCTGGATATCGAGTGGAAAACCAAAAAAAAATAAAAAATGGCTAGTAATAATGCAATAGCAGTTACGTAGACTATAGATTCTAAATAAGATTATAAAATCTGCAATATATCATGTTAAATTAGGTCTTAGGTCTAACTCACACCCCAAAAGCTAGCTCAAAGGGAGAAGGATTGTCCAAGCCTTATAAGGAGTCCACCCATCTCATTAACCATCAATGTGGGACTTCTGTTATTCTTTAACACCCCACCTCACGCTTAGTGCTTAGCATTTGATGCGTGGGCAATTTTGTTTTTGGGGACCCCAACATTGGGTGAGACGGGCCCTGCTCTGATACCATGTACGTAAATTGAGAGAGTTTGAACATGAAAAGAGAGAACTAAGAGAGAAGAAAATTCATTGTATTGAGACTGAAAATATGACTAGATACATGATCTTTAGGATATATATACATATTCATATTTCTGTAAATAACTTCTAACTAATCAACTTGTCAAGTTGTTGTAACTACCATATAGTGAAAGGACTAAACTACCTTTCCTACTTGTAACTAACTTTAACAGTCCTTTACATCTGAGAAATTTGACTAATGCTTGCAACATTTCAAATAAATAGGTCTTCTCCATTAATGAGTCTGTTACACAATAATTTCATTAATGAATTCTTCTCCATCTCTATTACCTAATGAACTCTTCTCCATTAGCGACAATAAAATTTGATCCTTTTGATTTTCAATTTTGATTTTGAGCCATCAATAAATTTTCAAATTAGAGAAACGTATATAATTTGAAGATGGGAATTTACTTAGTGAACTGTACCTTCTTTGCCACCTCATCATTGAAGGAGCAAATAACTTCACTTTAAAATAGTTATGACTTTCATTAAGAATAAGTGTGTAATTAAAAATTTAATAATAAATTAAAGAAATATTTGACTATTTTCTCGCTTAAAAATATATACTTAAAATCACTTTTTTTATTTTACCTAACACTACAAAATTACTCAAATCTATTTTGGCTTTGAAAGTTGAAATGCGTCAAATAAGTCAATCCACTATCAAAACACTCATGTTGGGCCCGTACCGTGACCCTAGCTAGTGATACCAAATATTATTGGACAAATTACTTAAGTACACAACATTACTTTACTCATTCTCAGTATTTCCCTACTCTTTTACTAAAATACAAAAATCCCTTATTTTCCCTCAATTCAACTTAACCGGATACTTTATTAGTTTAAGTATCTGCCTGTTATTAATTAAAGTATCCGTGCCAACAACTTAATAATTTAAGTATCCGCCCTTTATTAATTAAAGTATCCGCGCTACTATATTATATATCCGAAAGACATTAAAAAAGGGATTTTTGGTAATTAATGAAAGAGTAGGGATAGGAAGTAATTTCCTTCATATACTATGTGATTTGCCTAATTTTTACAATATTATTTGTACTTATATATGAGTGTGAGGGTTGAAAGAGCACTAATTAAGAGGAAATTATATTGAGAAAGTGTTAAGATAATTGATTTAAGGCATGGCAAACAATCAACTACCAATTAGTATTGGCTCAGAAAAAGAGGGAAATTTTACATATGCAATGCAACTATTGTCATCATCAGTACTTCCCTTTGTGTTGAATTCAACAATTGGATTGGATGTATTTGAGATCTTAGCCAAAGCTAATATGTTAGACAGAATGCTTTATGTGTTGGCTACTTATTCTTTGCTCACTTGCTCCATTAATAATAATAATGTTAGACTCTATGGTCTTTTACCAGTGGGAAAGATGTTTGTTAGTGATAATGAAGATGGTGCATCTTTGGGGCCACTATTGGCTTTGCTTCAACATAAAGTATTCATTAACACCTGGTAATTGTTCTCTCTTACACCTTATTATATATTTATTCTAGAGAAGTATCGAAAACATCTCTAAATTCGGCACGAATTATTAGTTTTATCTCTGAAATTTGGATAGTCATAAAAACACCCATTTACTTTACTAACTAAACTTAAATACAGTCCGGATCTTGCAATATGAGTGAAATACATTCTAAATTTTCGCTAAATTTAGGGGTATTTTCAACACTTCTTTCGGCTATTTATTAAGAGTTTGATACTCATACAAGAGTTTGAGACCATTTTCTATGTCATGTTGTTGATCGAGGGTTTATCTAAATTTAATTAGGCAAGTAGAGAGGTGTAAAAGACTGTTAATATTTTGAAGACAAAACAAAAAAATTTCACCAACTTTAGAAATAATATAGTAAAATAATCATGTTAATCATTAGTTTGTAATGAGTGTGTCAATCATATTTTAAGAAGAAAAAAGAAGTCACCTATTACTAAAAATGGCCATTCAATCATACACATTTTTTTCATAAAATATGATCAACGCAGACATGACCGACCTCCTCCTCCTCCTTCTTCCTATACTCCCTCTTTCTTTGTTGCTTATCCTTTAAAATTCGACATATCGTAAATATAAATTGTTTCGAGCTAATTATATATTGAAAGATTCAAAATAACGAGAGAACTTCATATTTAAAATATGGAACTGTTTAGAGGTGATTTTGAATTGATCGAGATTGAATAGTCAATATATATTTCATATATAGTGCGTGTACATTTCATGTATAGTTAAGCTATATTAAGTTTTTTGAGTGTATCATAATGTATATTCAGTGTGTATATTTCATGTATAGATAAACTATATTGTCTAGTCAATGTGTACTTTCTAAATTGCTGGTTATTTTTTATGTAAATAAAATTTCACTATATTTATAACAAACTAATTACTTTATTGCACATATTTAAAACTTTCCTTATAAAATATTCAAATAAGGACCATAAACGGCCCTAGACTATTTCAGAAAATCTAAATATATCTTTCATCTACCTATTTTGCTTAAGAGTATCTCTCCTCTCACTTTCTCCCTTATAACAAACAGTCCTCCTTTAAAAAGAAAAAAAAAGTAGACTTATATTTTTATAAATTAATAAATTTGTCGAAATATATTTTTATAAATTAATTTTATTATTTGTACCTGTTATTACCAAAGTGGACTTATAACGACAAATTACTAATTGATAAATTTAACCCATTAGTTGCAAAGTTCAAAAGCAAATTAAATTAGACTTTAGATCATCTCTCACTCATTTCTATCTAATTTAAATTAAAATCACAGGTTTGGGTTAAAGGATACAGTTGTTGAAGGAGGATTTTCATTTGAGAGGATACATGGTGTAAATTTATTTGAATATCAAAAGACGGATCCCGAATTAAGTGATGTTTTCAACAAGGCAATGATTAGTCATACAACTTTGGTGATGAAAAATATACTTGACATCTACAAGGGTTTTGAAAACATCAAGACTTTGATTGACGTGGGAGGTGGTCTTGGAATAAACCTCAACATGATTACATCTAAATACCCAACTATTAAGGGCACTAATTTTGATTTACCTCATGTTGTTCAACATGCCCCATTCTATGAAGGTACCTTTCTTATTTTTGTTAGAGAATAGGCTAAAATGATATAGNCCCAGAAGGCATCCAGAGTTTGCTACCGTCGGTATCTATGTTTTTCATATTTTTGTTTAGTCTTTCAGCAATTGCTGGATCCATCTCCACCAACCAAACTCAAGGATGCTAAACGAAGCCCCAATCTTTTTTTGTCAAACCCCAACTCCCTTATTAGTAGACGAAGTAAAGGTCAGCATGAGATCAAAGTTACTCCCTCATTATTGAATTCTCATTCAACTACATACTTATGTTTCATGGGGGTNCCCCCCCCCCGGCCTCCCCCTATTTATTATCGAATTCTCACGCAACTACAAACTTATGATTCAAGGAGGTTCTATCCCCCTTCCTCCTTATCTATTATCGAATTCTCACTCAACTACACACTTGATTTCGATTTAATAATGTTAACATAAGAAATTTGACTAATCCTTGCATCATTTTAAATAAATAGATCTTCTCCATTAATGAGTCTGTTACACAATGATTTCATTAATGAATTCTTCTTCATTAATTGGGTCTATTACCCAATGAACTCTTCTCCATTAATGACAATAAAATTTGATCCTCTTGACTTTCAATTTTGATTTTGAGCCACCAATAAATTTTTAAATTGGAGAGACATCTATGATTTGACGATGAGAATTTACTTAGTGGTAGAGAGCCGGTGAGGGCGGGGACCTGATGATATCAACCGCCACTAGTGTCGCTCGATTTGTTGAAGAGAAAAAGCTTGAAGAGAAAGAAAGAAGAGAAAAAAGGTAAATAAATAAATAAATAATTTTAATATGAAACAAAAGAAATATTTATAATATTAAAGTTTTAATTATATTTTGCCCCTCACTCTCTAAAAAGAGTGAATTGTACCTTCTTTGCCACCTCAACACTTAAGGAGCAAATAACTCCGCTTTAAAATAGTCAAAGGATTATAATATGACTTTCATTAAGAATAAATGTGTAATTAAAAATTCAGTATTATAAATTAGGGGAATATTTGACTATTTTCTCGCTTAAAAATATATACCTCAAAACACTTTTTTATTTTATCAAATACTAGAAAATTATTCAAATTTATTTTGGTTTTGAAACGCGTCAAATAAGTCAATCCACTACCAAAACACTCATGTTGGGCCCGTACCGTGACCC
Organism: Solanum stenotomum; assembly: GCF_019186545.1. Lineage (NCBI taxonomy): Eukaryota > Viridiplantae > Streptophyta > Magnoliopsida > Solanales > Solanaceae > Solanum > Solanum stenotomum. The sequence continues at coordinate 15,900,466 of NC_064289.1, read as the reverse complement.
TAGCTAGTGATACCAAATATTATTTGTACCTATATATGAGTGTGAGGGACTGAGGGTTGAAAGAGCACTAATTAAGAGGAAATTATATTGAGAAAGTGTTAAGCTAGCTAATTGACTTAAGGCATGGCAAACAATCAATTATCAATTTGTAGTGGCTCAGAAAAAGAGGGCAATTTTACATATGCAATGAAACTATTGTCATCATCAGTACTTCCCTTTGTGTTGAATTCAACAATTGAATTGGATGTATTTGAGATCTTAGCCAAAGCTAATGATACTCAACTTTCTTCTTCTCAAATTGTTGCTAAAATGGCTTGCAACAACCCTATTGATGCAGCCAATATGTTAGACAGAATGCTTTATGTGCTGGCTACTTATTCTTTGCTCACTTGCTCCATTAATAATAATAATGTTAGACTCTATGGTCTTTCACCAGTGGGAAAGGTGTTTGTTAGTGATAATGAAGATGGTGCATCTTTGGGGCCACTATTGGCTTTGCTTCAACATAAAGTATTCATTAACACCTGGTAATTGTTCTCTCTTACACCTTATTATATATTTATTCTAGAGAAGTATCGAAAACACCTCTAAATTTGGCACGAATTATTAGTTTTATCTCTGAATTTTTGATAGTCATAAAAACACCCATTTACTTTACTAACTAAACTTAAATACAATCTGGATCTTGCAACATGAGTGAAATACATTCTAATTTTTCGCTAAATTTAGGGGTATTTTCAACACTTCTTTTGGCTATTTATTAAGAGTTTGATACTCATACAACACTTCTATGTCATGTTGCTGATCGGGGGTATATCTAAATTTAGTTAGGCAAGTAGAGAGGTGTAAAAGACTGTCAATATTTCGAAGACAAAACAAAAAATTTGCACTAACTTTAGAAATAATATAGTAAAATAATCATGTTAATCATTAGTTTGTAATGAGTGTGTCAATCATATTTTAAGAAGAAAAAAGAAGTCACCTATTACTAAAAATGGCCATTAAATCATACACATTTTTTTTTCATAAAATATGATTAAAGCAGACATGACTGACCTCCTCCTCCTCCTTCTTCCTCTACTCCCTCTTTCTTTGTTGCTTATCCTTTAAAATTCGACATCTCGTAAATATAAATTGTTTTGAGCTAATTATATATTGAAAGATTCAAAATAACGAGAGAACTTCATATTTAAAATATGGAACTGTTTAGAGGTGATTTTGAATTGATCGAGATTGAATAGTCAATATATATTTCATATATAGTGCGTGTACATTTCATGTATAGTTAAGCTATATTAAGTTTTTTGAGTGTATCATAATGTATATTCAGTGTGTATATTTCATGTATAGGTAAACTATATTGTATAGTCAATGTGTACTTTCTAAATTGCTGGTTATTTTTTATGTAAATAAAATTTCACTATATTTATAACAAACTAATTACTTTATTGCACATATTTGAAACTTTCCTTATAAAATATTCAAATAAGGACAATAAACGGCCCTAGACTATTTCAGAAAATCTAAATATATCTTTCATCTACCTATTTTGCTTAAGAGTATCTCTCCTCTCACTTTCTCCCTTATAACAAACAGTCCTCCTTTTTTAAAAAAAAAGTGGACTTATATTTTTATAAATTAATAAATTTGTCGAAATAATTTTTTATAAATTAATTTTATTATTTGTACCTGTTATTACCAAAGTGGACTTATAACGATAAATTACTAATTGATAAATTTAGCCCATTATTTGCAAAAGTTCAAAAGCAAATTAAATTAGACTTTAGATCATCTCTCACTCATTTCTATCTAATTTAAATTAAAATCACAGGTTTGGGTTAAAGGATACAGTTGTTGAAGGAGGATTTTCATTTGAGAGGATACATGGTGTAAATTTATTTGAATATCAAAAGACGGATCCCGAATTAAGTGATGTTTTCAACAAGGCAATGATTAGTCATACAACTTTGGTGATGAAAAATATACTTGACATCTACAAGGGTTTTGAAAACATCAAGACTTTGATTGACGTGGGAGGTGGTCTTGGAATAAACCTCAACATGATTACATCTAAATACCCAACTATTAAGGGCACTAATTTTGATTTACCTCATGTTGTTCAACATGCCCCATTCTATGAAGGTACCTTTCTTATTTTTGTTAGAGAATAGGCTAAAATGATATAG
>NC_064289.1:15866047-15896473 GCF_019186545.1 Solanum stenotomum | reverse complement strand
GCACACATAATATCATAAAATTTTGTGCATGTGAATAATTTTATACATTTTAGTTTGGTCACTTTGGTGACTAACAAACTATAGAAACATAATACATGCATCAAGTGATCATAAACATGATATGTGTAGACGTTAATTTCTCTAGTTTAGCCACTTTAGTGACTAACAAACTACATAAATACAAAGCACACATAATATCATAAATTTTTGTGCATGTGAATAATTTTATACATTTTAGTTTGGCCACTTTGGTGACTAACAAACTATAGAAACATAATATATGCATCAAGTTGAAAAATCAGACACAGTTTCTCTTGGAATACTGAATATGCCAATAAATAATGAATTGTACTAATCCACATATGTCAAGTGACCACAAATATTATATGTGTAGACGTTAATTTCTATAGTTTGACCACTTTGGTGACTAACAAACTATATTGCACTACATACACACATATTATTTATTGCTTAGTATAACGACCACTTTAATTTATTGCACAATCTAAAATAAAGCATAATTATTATATTATGGGGTTGCAAACATCAATTCTAAACTTTTCACGAGTGATGATAACCTAATTAACAAGCATTACTTGTTTAACCATTGACCCCTTGCTCTTAATAAATCATAAGATAGCTTATAAAAATTTATCAGTAATGGCGCTTTAATATTTCAATATCCTCGCGTAAAAGTTTATTAGGACATCAATTATTGGCTAAGGCAAAAAGTTTCTCAATTCTCAGTTAAACATTACTTTGCATCAACATACTGTATTGTAAGCACGAATTTAAAATTACTATTAGTCTTCCAAATATTATCAGTGGTGGCAAAAAAAATTTAGACCATCCTCACTGAAAATTTTGGATCTATCCCTCATGCAATTTTTTTAAATATGCTTGTTTTATATACGAAGATTATCAGTTCAAACAATCCAGGCTCTGATGCCACATGTAAGATTAAATATTTTCAGGATCTTGAACATGATAATCTTGCATAGAGAATGTTAGAGGCACATACCTGATGCGGAAGACATCATCACAAAAAGAAGGGGAAGCGTTAGTCGTAAATTGGTTGCTACCTCCTTGCCCTAACTTTATGTTACCACAACCGTCAACGATGGAATTAATGTAGAGAATATGTGGTAATCCTAATGGGTGGAGGGAGGACCAATTTATAGAGGTTATGATTTAATTTGGTACGTCCATCAAGTAACCAATGTACGGACGAGATCTATTCCTTATTAAATATTATTTATGGTATTACTTTGATTCCAAGTAAACTTGGGCCATAAGTAAGAAATAATTAATAGTAATTAATAATAATTCTTACAGGACCTTTTTCAATAGTTTGAAATATGTGAATTACTCAAAGTTCAAAAAAATTATGGGACCTCTATTTTTCTTTTCAAATTTGTCTTTCATTTAATGAACATCTTATTTACTTTACATTTTCTAGGAGAATAGTTTGGAAATAATCAAAAGGGTTATAGTGAAAAGTAACATTTGATTTTTGTTCTTAAATATTTTTTTTAAAGGGTATGACATACCCCAATACTTTACTTAATTGGGACTAGAGGGAGTATATGTTAGCATGATTGGACATATTCTAAATATTTGTACATATTTATGTTATAACTCTAAATTTTGTGTAATGATGATAGGAGATAGCATAGATTAATGTAACATATTTTCATAAATATTACAATTAGGAATATTATATATTTAGGGATATATAGCAGTTTTTTAGGCATGTAAATCAGAATTCTTTCTATTTAATGGAAGAACTCTCATTTGAGAGAACTCATTCAGCAAAATTGACATGGTATTAGAGCCTTTTTCAGTGCTTTGATTCTTAGTGTCTTTCATCTGTGGTTTCTTTCAGAATTTTTTTTGAAAGTTTTGGTTCTGCTTACTGTTTTTTAGTCAACAGTAAGTCTTGAGTATCTTGGAATTTTAGGCATCTTGAATTCTTAGTCTTGGTCATTCTGTTTATTTTGTATCATTGCATTTCTATCTTCCTTAACTTGTCAAGAACATGGCATCATATCAGTTTGAGTCCTTCCATGTTCGTTTCACAGCAAAAAATTACTCAACCTGGGAATTGCAATTCCAACTATTTGTCACCGAAAAAGAATTATGGGGACATATAGACGGAAGTGATCCTACTCCTACTGATCCTACAAAGCTCGGTCAATAGAAGGTTAAAGTTGCTCGGGTGATGACATGGATTTTAGGATCAATTGACCCTCTTCTTGTTCTTAATCTCAGGCCATACAAGACAGCAAAGGTCATGTGAGATTATTTACAAAAGGTTTACAACCAAGACCATAGCGCAAGGCCCTTTCAGTTAGAGCATGAAATTGCTATGTATTCTCAAGGAGGTCTCTCTGTTCAAGATTATTTCTCTAGATTTCAGAATTTATGGGTTGAATTTACCGATATCGTTTATGCTAAAATACCTTCTGAATCTCTCTCCATCATTCAAGGAGTTCATAAACAAAGCAAGCGAGATCAATTTTTGTTGAAAGTACGATCTGATTTTGAAAATGTTCGCTCCAACTTGATGAACCGTGATCCATCTCCCTCGTTGGATGTCTGTTTTAGGGAATTACTTCGTGAAGAGCAGTGTCTCTTCACACAAAAATGCTTTTCATCAAGGAAATATTGTCACTGTCGCATTTGCAGCTCAAGGGAAAAAAAGGGCATGGATATGGCTAGAACTCAATGCTATAGTTGCAAGAAATATGGTCATATTACTAGCAATTATGGCAAGAAGTTCAGTAATTATTGTAAACAACAAGGACACATTATCAAAGAGTGTCCCACACGTCCTCAAAACCGTAGGGCAAATGCTTTTCAAGTTGGGATAAATGGTTCAACTACATATAACTTGTCTTCAGTAGGACAAGTCCTTACTCCTGAAATGGTACAACAAATGATCTTGTCAGCATTTTCAGCTTTGGGGCTGCAAGGTAATGAGGTAATATCTAAATTTTGGCTTGTTGATTCTAGCGTTTCTAATCATATGACCAACTCAGGTTGTATAATGGTCCAACACAAATTCAGGTTGTCAATGGTAGTAATTTACCCATTACCAAGGTTGGGGATATTGCTGAAACTTTCAAGAATGTTTTTGTATCACCAAAGCTCTCCACTAGTCTTATTTCAGTTGGCCAATTGATAGATAACAATTGTGATGTGAATCTTTCTAGTAATGGTTACCTTGTGCAGGATCAGGTGTCGGGGACGATAGTCGCGAAGCAGCCTAAAGTTGGAAGATTATTTCCTATACATTTTTCTATTCCTCATGTTCTAGCTCTTGCTTCTACCACTACTAAGAATGAGGTTTGGCATAAACGTCTAGGACATTCAAATTCCATTGTGTTGTCTCATTTGTCCAATTCTGGTTTATTGGGAAATAAAAATCAATTTTCAGTAGCTTCCTTTGATTGTTCTACTTGTAAATTAGGCAAAAAACTCTTCCTTTTCCTAATTTTGGTAGTCGTGCTGCACAGTGTTTTGATGTCATTCATAGTGTTGTTTGGGGCATTTCACCAGTTATTTCTCATGCTCATTTTAAGTATTTTGTGACAGTTATAGATTACTGTAGTTGGTTTACATGGGTGTATTTTCTTCGATCTACATCTGAAGTGTTTTTCATATTCAAGAAATTTTTGGCTTACGTTGAGACTCAATTTTCCACATGCATCAAAATATTAAGATCTGATTCTGATGGAGAATAGATGTCTCATGAATTCAATCATTTCTTGCTTGAGGAAGGAATTGTATCACCACGCTCTTTCTCATATACGCCACAATAAAATAAGGTTGTTGAGCGTAAAAATCGTCATCTTTTAGATGTCACTCGTACTTTATTGATTGTGTCCTCTGTTCCATCTACATATTGGGTTGAAGCTTTGTCTACTGATATTCTATTTGATTAATAGACTTCCATCTAAAGTGTTAAATCTTGAGTCTCCATATTATCGTCTTTTTCATAAGCATCCCAGCTATCATAGTTTTCATATGTTTGGTTATGTTTGTTTTGTGCACCTGCCTCCTTTTCAACACAATAAACTCTATGTTCAGTCTATTAAATGTGCTTTTATGGGCTATAGTATTTCACATAAAGGTTTTATTTGCTATGATCCAAGTTCTAACAAATTTCGTGATTCTAGAAATGTTATTTTCTTTGAGAATCAATATTTCTTTCCTACTCATGTTGAGTCATCTTTTGTTTCTCCTCTTCTTCCTACTTTTGAGGATTTGTCATTGTCTTCTAAGCGGTTCAAACCAGGATTTGTGTATGAACGACGTCGGCCAACTTTACCCCATCCCAAAATAGATCTGCCGCCTGAGACTGCTCCACAACCAGAATCTGAGATTTCTTCAAGGTCTGCTCCTCTTGAGCCTCATCGGCGATCTACTAGAGTGTCTCAAACTCCTAAACGGTATGGTTTTTCTTCTGCTTTATCCACCATCTTTATTCCAACACGTTACACTCAAGCTTCCAAACTTGAATGTTGGCAAAAAGCAATGGAGGAGGGACTTTTGGATCTTAAAGAAAATAACACATAGGACATTGTCCCTAATTGTCCTCCAAATGTCCGTCCAATTGGATGTAAATGGGTTTATTCAATTAAACTTAATTTTGATAGAACTCTTGATCGGTACAAAGCTCGATTGGTGGTCCTTGGCAACAAACAGAAGTATGGTGTAAACTATGAGGAGACTTTTGCACCTGTACCAAAAATGACTACGGTGTGAACTATTATTGCCATTGCTGCATCACAAAATTGGCCTCTTCATCAAATGGATTTCAAAAATGTTTTTCTTCATGGTGATCTCAAAGAAGATATTTCTATGAAACCCCCACCTGGTTTGTACTCATCATCTACATCATATGTATGCAAGTTGAAGCGGTCTTTATATGGATTAAAACAAGCTCCAAGAGCTTGGTTTAACAAGTTTCAGTCTACTTTGCTTCAATTCTCTTTTGAGCAGAGAAAATATGATTCGTCTTTGTTTCTTCGAAAAACATCTGCAGGTTGTGTTCTTCTTTTGGTGTATGTAGATGACATTATTATCACAGGAACTGATTCTTCACTAATCACTAGCCTCCAGCAGCAGCTTAAGGATTCTTTTCATATGAAAGATCTTGGTATTCTTACATACTTTTTGGGGTTAGAAGTTCATTATAATTCTTTAGGTGTGTTGTTGAACCAAGACAAATATACTCAGGACTTGATTACTTTGGCTGGTCTTCAAGAATCTTCCTTTGTAAATACTCTATTAGAATTGAATGAAAAGTACTGCAATGCGGAAGGAGATCTTCTTCCTGATCCAACTTTGTATCAACAATTAGTTGGGAGCCTAAATTATCTTACTATTACTCGACCTGATATCTCTTTTGCAGTTCAACAAGTAAGTCAATTTATGCAGTCTCCACGCCATCTACATTTGGTGGCTGTCCGTCGCATCATTCGATATCTCTTGGGAACATCTACTCGTGGATTATTCTTTCCTAGTGGTTCTGTGATTCAGCTTAATGCATTTAGTGATTCTGATTGGGCTGGATGTCCTGATACTCGTCACTCCGTCACGGGTTGGTGCATGTTTCTTGGAGATTCCTTGATATCTTGGAAGAGCAAGAAGCAAGATCGTGTATCAAAATCTTCCATCGAATCTGAATATCGAGCAATGTCTACTACTTGCTCTGAGATTGTTTAGCTTCGTGGTTTACTTGCAGAAATTGGATTTCCTCAATCTAATCCCACTCCCNATTGTGTTGTCTCATTTGTCCAATTCTGGTTTATTGGGAAATAAAAATCAATTTTCAGTTGCTTCCTTTGATTGTTCTACTTGTAAATTAGGCAAAAAACTCTTCCTTTTCCTAATTTTGGTAGTCGTGCTACAAAGTGTTTTGATGTCATTCATAGTGCTGTTTGGGGCATTTTACTAGTTATTTCTCATGCTCATTTTAAGTATTTTGTGACAGTTATAGATTATTGTAGTTGATTTACATAGGTGTATTTTCTTCGATCTACATCTGAAGTGTTTTTCATATTCAAGAAATTTTTGGCTTACGTTGAGACTCAATTTTCCACATGCATCAAAATATTAAGATCTGATTCTGGTGGAGAATATATGTCTCATGAATTCAATCATTTCTTTCTTGAGAAAGGAATTGTATCACAACGCTCTTTCCCATTTACGCCATAATAAAATGGGGTTGCTGAGCGTAAAAATCGTCATCTTTTAGATGTCACTCATACTTTATTGATTGAGTCCTCTGTTCCATCTACATATTGGGTTGAAGCTTTGCCTACTGATATTCTATTTGATTAATAGACTTCCATCTAAAGTGTTAAATCTTGAGTCTCCATATTATCATTTTTTTCATAAGCATCCCAGCTATCATAGTTTTCATATATTTGGTTGTGTTTGTTTTGTGCACATGCCTCCTTTTCAACGTGATAAACTCTATGTTCAGTCTATAAAATGTGTTTTTATGGGCTATAGTACTTCACAAAAAGGTTTTATTTGCTATGATCCAAGTTCTAACAAATTTCGTGTTTGTAGAAATGTTATTTTCTTTGAGAATCAATATTTCTTTCCTACTCATGTCTAGTCATCTTTTGTTTCCCCTCTTCTTCCTACTTTTGAGGATTTGTCATTGTCTTCTAAGCGGTTCAAACCAGGATTTGTGTATGAACGACGTCGGCCAACTTTACCCTATCCCGAAATAGATCTGCTGCCTGAGACTGCTCCACAACCAGAATCTGAGAGTTCTTCAAGGTCTGCTCCTCTTGAGCCTCCTCGGCGATCTACTAGAGTGTCTCAAACTCCTAAACGGTATGGTTTTTCTTCTGGTTTATCCACTATCTTTATTCCAACACATTACACTCAAGCTTCCAAGCTTGAATGTTCGCAAAAAGCAATGGAAGAGGGACTTTTGTATCTTAAAGAAAATAACACATAGAACATTGTTCCTAATTGTCCTCCAAATGTCCGTCCAATTGGATGTAAATGAGTTTATTCAATTAAACTTAACTATGATAGAACTCTTGATCGGTACAAAGCTCGATTGGTGGTCCTTGGCAACAAACAAAAGTATGGTGTAAACTATGAGGAGACTTTTGCACCTGTACCAAAAATGACTACGGTGCGAACTATTATTGCCATTGCTGCATCACAAAATTGGCCTCTTCATCAAATGGATTTCAAAAATGTTTTTCTTCATGGTGATCTCAAAGAAGATATTTCTATGAAACCCCCACCTGGTTTGTACTCATCATCTACATCATATGTATTCAAGTTGAAGCGGTCTTTATATGGATTTAAACAAGCCCCAAGAGCTTGGTTTGACAAGTTTCAGTCTATTTTGCTTCAATTCTCTTTTGAGCAGAGAAAATATGATTCGTCTTTGTTTTTTCGAAAAACATCTGCAGGTTGTGTTCTTCTTTTGGTGTATGTAGATGACATTATTATCACAGGAACTGATTCTTCACTAATCACTAGCCTCCAGCAGCAGCTTAAGGATTCTTTTCATATGAAAGATCTTGGTATTCTTACATACTTTTTGGGGTTAGAAGTTCATTATAATTCTTTAGGTGTGTTGTTGAACCAAGACAAATATACTCAGGACTTGATTACTTTGGCTGGACTTCAAGAATCTTCCTTTGTAAATACTCTATTAGAATTGAATGAAAAGTACTGCAATGCGGAAGGAGATCTTCTTCCTGATCCAACTTTGTATCAACAATTAGTTGGGAGCCAAAATTATCTTACTATTACTCGGCCTGATAGCTCTTTTGCAGTTCAACAAGTGAGTCAATTTATGCAATCTCCACACCATCTACATTTGGTGGCTGTCCGTCGCATCGTTCGATATCTCTTGGGAACATCTCCTCGTGGATTATTCTTTCCTAATGGTTCTGAGATTCAGCTTAATGCATTTAGTGATTCTGATTGGGCTGGATGTCCTGATACTCGTCACTCCGTCACGGGTTGGTGCATGTTTCTTGGAGATTCCTTGATATCTTGGAAGAGCAAGAAGCAAGATCGTGTATCAAAATCTTCCACCGAATCTGAATATCGAGCAATGTCTACTACTTGCTCTGAGATTGTTTGGCTTCGTGGTTTACTTGCAGAAATTGGATTTCCTCAATCTAATCCCACTCCTCTCCATGCTGACACCACAAGTGCTATTCAGACTGCTACTAATCCAGTTTATCATGAAATGACCAAACACATTGAAGTGGATTGTCATTATATCAGAGAAGTTGTAGATAAGAGAGTCATTACTCTTCCACATATATCCAGTGATCTTCAAATAGCTGATGTGTTTACAAAGTCTATGGCACGACAACGTCATCAGTTTCTCGTAGGCAAATTAATGCTTTTTGATCCACTGGCATCAATTTGAGAGGGGATGTTAGCATGATTGGACAGATTCTAAATATCTGTACATATCTATGTTATAACTCTAAATATTTATGTAATGATGATAGGAGATAACATAGATTAATGTAGCATATTTTCAAAGATATTACAATTAGGAATAGCATATATTTAGGGATATATAGCAGAATTTTAGGCATGTAAATCAAAATTCTTTCTATTTAATGGAAGAACTCTCATTTGAGAGAACTCATTAAGCAAAATTGACAGTATATACTAAAAAGTAATACCTTTTACATTTTATTTGTTACCTTTAGCATCATGAGAAAAATCATTTTATATCTAATATTAAACCTTTCAATTGAGTCGGTGGCTTGGTTTTCGGCCCACTAAAACTGACCCACTGAGGGACCGGCACACGTAGTAATTGTACTTGGTCGGTCTGGTGTTTTTTTGCCTCAGCTCAGCAGGACTAGCCTGGTAAGGGAGCACTAGGTGGTTCATCGATTTACCGGCCTGGTAAATGATTTTTTTTTACAAAAAATAAAGTATAACTTTCATAAATGACATAGTGTAATTGACAAATTACATCATATCCCTACTCTTTCATTAATTACAAAAATTCCTTGAATTTTGTATAATTCGGATACATAATTGTGACGCTTGATACATTAAATCTAATACCATGAGTATCAATTTGTTGCATCAAATCAGGGATTAAAAAACTGAATCCCACCCATTACGCTTATGTTTCTTATTTCAAACAAACAGGCAGTGACAAATCTTAACAGAACAACTAAATTCAATTTCAAATTATTCCTCCATGTTCATCAAAAAAAAATTACAAACTTGATTCAAAAATTTTTTGTAACAAATTAAAAAATTCAAAATTCACTTTTTCATCTTCTCCATCAATTCAAAATCGTGAAAAACTTCAAATTTGAAATCTAACTCCCTGTTGTTATTATCATCTCTCTTTTTTTCCTTGCAATCTAAACTGGTTTATCTTGATTTTCTAGAGTCCCTATTCATCGAAGAACCTTTCTCTGATACAATATGAATTTGTCGATCTTGTTGAGACATTTCGAAATCTGAAAAAGTGAGTGAGGTATGAACGATACAAAAGTAATGGAATTGTTGTTCCTCTTTGTAATGGTGAAATATAAAATAGAGCACAATTTCAATTTCAAAGTAAAGAGATCTGATAAAAAAAGTTATGGAATTAGTTGGTGTGTATTGTGAATTGTTATTTTTCAATTTTTACTACATAAAATCGTGATACATTGCTATTTCTAAAGGTATCTATGAGTTTATTATTGATAAATTGGTATCTAGTCTTTTTAATGTATCATGTTTGTAGTTTTGTTTTGTCGTTTTGATGTAAATATGTAAGTCATGATACATTATTAGTAAAAGACGCGCTCGTATTGTAATTTTGTATCTGTGAATTATGATGTGGTCATTATTTTATACAACAGACAATATGGGTGGATAAATACATTACATTGATGCTACATTCGTCAAAATTATGTGTGTCGAAGTTCAAAAAAAAGATACTGAAGCTCAAGATGTGGATATGTAAGTCATGATACATCAATAGTAAACGACGAGCATGTACTGTAATTTTGTGAGTTATGATGTGGTAATTATTTTGTAGATGATTGTAGGTGATACATGTAACAAAGGGATTAATAATTGCAATGTATTAAATATATTTGTATAACGAGTGTGTGTATGACTGATTTATACAAAATGTATCAGGCTAATATTGTGTATCTGGTAGACAATATTAATAATGTAGCAATTAAGATGTATAAAGTACTTGTTGTGATCAAGAAATTATGTGGATGATACATTACTATGTATCAGTGTTGGAGTTTCTGTGAATCGCTTAATGATATGGTATTTCATATAATGTATCACTGACTTTTTTAATGTTTGTAGGTTGTACCATCGTCTAAATTTATTTTTTCAGTTTGTGAAGCTAAAAGAAGATACATTATTTGTCTTGAGCAAAAAAATGTATAATTGTGGATATTTTAACTAGACGAGATACCATGCGCACACACAATTACTACTTTAAAATGCAAGAATTTTACAATTATAAATGTCGCTCTTCAATATAAAAATTTGTTCATTGTAGTATCAGATAAACAATCTGTGACATGTTGTGTTTAATAAAATCAAATTTGAATGTACCACATTGCAATAGAGAGTTTATGTGTATCTGATACATTCTAATAAAATAAAATTTGAATGTACCCCTAAAATTGTGTATGATACATTACTTTTATAATTTTTGCTTTAGGGTAAAAAGATATGATAACGAAAGATATGAAATTACATGTATTGTATTGTGTAGTCGATTTTTTAATTTGTGATCTCGAGATGGATATATTACTCATGATACATTACTATTTCTAAAATATTTAGTAGATTGCTAAGTATTGTAATCGTACCTGATACATTAAAGTAGTAAAAAATGCTCATAAGGTGTTTGATTTTTGATCGATACATTATTATTTGATTTTCGCTCGATACATTAATTGACAAACTTCAATATCCTGTCGTTTTCTTCACATAAATTTTCCGACGATGTCCACGGCAACAGACGCCAATGATAATATACCTAACGTCGACGTTAGCCCAAGCGACGGTGTCGATATTGTAGATGAAAAAGCTAAACAATTCTTTTAAAATAAACGACAATTGAAGAACTGAAAAGAAAAAAATTGACGAAGAAATATTTCTACCTCTTTAGGAACTTGAAATCGATGAACTAGAGAGAGAATATATTTAAAATTAAAAAAATGGGGTGATGAATGTAACTGCCGATATATGGGAGTGATTTTAGGCGTTAAAATAGGAACAAAATCGTTGGGTTGGAAGGGTTGTGAATAATGTATCCAGAAAAGGAGAGAAAAAGATAAAAAGGGGATTTTTTAAATATTTGGAAATGGTAGGGAATTTTAGAGATTATAGAAAAAAAAGTTGTGTAGTTAGGTAATTTATCCAAAAATAAATCAACTTGACCGTTGGGGGACTTTTCATAAAGTGGTCATTGGCCCAACGGCAACTTCATGAAAAGTGGCCCNGTGATTTTAGGCGTTAAAATAGGAACAAAATTGTTGGGTTGGAAGGGTTGTGAATAATGTATCCAGAAAAGGAGAGAAAAAGATTAAAAAAAAAAAAAAATGGGGGATTTTTTAAATATTTGAAAATGATAGGGAATTTTAGAGATTATAGAAAAAAAAGTTGTGTAGTTAGGTAATTTATCCAAAAATAAATCAACTTGACCGTTGGGGGACTTTTCATAAAGTGGTCATTGGCCCAACGGCAACTTCATGAAAAGTGGCCCAAAATTCAATTTTTTTTAAAAAAAAATTAATATCCTACAATTTTTATGTATAAATACTTCTTACCAGTGTTTTAAAAGGCGGGGGCGTGAGGCTAGACATTTTATGCAGTACGGAGGGAAACGTAAGCTCCGAGATACTGAGCGTAAGTCTTATGGATTTACGGGGTGTAGTCTCATGTATATTCAATTTTATAATTTTATTACTAAGAAAATAAGCAAGAGTAAAACTTTCAATTATTTTACAAATAAATTTTAATAAATAACCTATAATATATAGATAAAAATATTATGATTTTATTTGGGAAAAGTATTAATAACCAATAATGAAGAAAAAAAGTATTACACTTACTATTTGAGAAATATCATTACTCCAATAATAAAAAATATGATTTATAGAAAAAGAAGTTCAAACACCATAAAATAAAATGCTCATGGTGTATGTTTTTATACCTAGGGCTTATGTTTTCACGCTTGGAGCTTATGCCCCCAAATTCTAGGTATTACGTCCTATGGATCTACGTCTTCAGTTTGCTCCCTGAAGCATTTTCGATACGCCCCGCCCCGATACTCACTCGGAACTCACCCCAAAAAACATTTTTGAAAACACTCATTCTTACATTTCATTATTTTTCCTACAACAAATTTCTAATTCTCGCTCAATTTCTTAGTTCTCTCTTAAAGAGATAGCAATCGTATATTATATTTTGCAATTAATAATATCACGTTGAAGTTTTTTAGTTTCAAGTGTTCAATATTACATTAAATTTACGCTTCTTTCTTTATCTCCTATAATTTGGTAAATTCATTCCCTTTCTTGCTTTTATTTACGTGTATTAATTCTTGAATATTTAATTATATTATTTTTGTATTTATATTTTTATCATTTTAATTTGCATAATGGATACGATTAAAAAAGTAGGTAGAAATGTTAAAATTTGTGTTCGGGAGATAGTAGGAATCCAGAGCAAAAAGGGAATTTTTTTCTCTCAAAAAACATAAACGGCACATCAAAAAGAAAAATTAACCAAAAGGGCAAAATCGCTCGGGGCGGAGCAATTTCCTTCTGACAAATATTGACGTCGTTGCCCCGTTAAAAACTTGTTTCCGTAAAATCGCTGTTGTGGCAGCGATTTTGTCCAAAAAAAAAATTGTTTTGCAAACATCGCTTCCCCTGAAGCGTTTTTCTCGATTTTTTTTTTAAAAAAAGAAAATACTGCTATGGCAGCGTTTTTATCAAAAAAGTTTTTAAAGAAAGTTTTAAAGCACAAAAGCGTTTAAAAAAAAAGTTTTTTAAGAAAATCGCTGCCAAGGTAGCATTTTGTTTTTTAATAAATTCGCTCCGGCAAGCGATTTTTAATTTTTTTTCAAAGGAAATCGCTGCTATATAGCAGTGATTTCAATTTTAATTTTTTTTTTCATAAAAACGTTGTCATAGAGCGATTTTTGTTTCTTTACAAAAAAAAATCGAGAAAAACGCTGCAGGGGCAGCGATCTTTGAAAAAAAAATTGGACAAATTTTTATTTAACGACATCAATATTTGTCAGAAGGAAATCACTGATTTTGCCTTTTTGTAAAAAAAAATTGATATGTCATTTATGTTTTTCTAGATAAAAAAGTTATCATTTTGATTCCGGATTCAAGATAGTTGAGTTAGTAAGAAAAAAATTTGTTCCGATAGAGGTTTTACAAGTAAATGTTATTCTCATATGCTTGAAGCACCACCTAGTGAAATTGGAGAAAAAGGTGAAGGTACACATGATATGAGTGGAAGTATTTTATATTTCTATTATATAGGTAGTATATTGTGTGTATATTTAGTATATATTATAAGTATATATATAATCTAATGTAAGTATTTTATATTTCTATTATATAGATAGTATACTGTGTGTATATTTAGTTTACATTATAAGTATATATAAAAAAATATAATGTAAGCATTTTATTATTTAGATAGTATATCGTGTGTATTTTTAGTATATATCATAAGTACATATAAAAGTAATATAATGTAAAAAATCTATTATCATAAATAGTTATAGTTATTTCAAAATTAAATAGATAAAAACACATTATATTGATAATTGACTCAAACTTTCGAATTAATAAACGATGATTTGAAAAAAAAAGTTTGGCCCGTTAAGATCACTAGGCCAAAACCCGAACGCGGCCTTTTAAGCTGAACACAATAGGCTCATGAATTGCGGGTTGGGCCCAATTCGGGGTTTCTACTATGGAGCCTAGAATTGGACTGGCCAATCAGTTGATATCTCGGACCGACCCAGATCGATAGCTCGGTAAGGGCTAATGTTTAGAGCTATCAATATGGGTTGGCCCACCCCATCTGAGCTTATCCATACAGGCTTTGTAATTTGACGGGTCAGGCCGGGCTAGCCTATTTTTGGTGTGGGCCAGAAAATGGTCGACCCATCCCACAAGTACGTGGGCTACGAGCTTTGTTGGGCCAGCCCTCTTTTCTTAAAAGTATATTTTTATAATTTTTTAAATTAAATTATAATTTTAAAATATTATTACAATATTACATGGTGTTAGTGTTACTACTTGTTAATCAAATCCACAAATAAAATTATTTTTATAATATTTATTAAGTTTGATTTCAAGTAAAAGCACAAATAGCTAAATAGAAATATTAACCTAATTGTTTTCCAATAATCATAATAAAACATAAAAACTATGACAATAATCCATAGGCTACAACTTATGTAGTGATTCCTAGAAATTTTAGAAATTTTTTATTTTTTGTAGTACATATTTATAAACATAATTTGTATTTAAATTGTAATATTTTAAACTTTAAACAGATTTTGAGTTTAGACTCTTGTTATTTTTAATACTCTATTTTATTTTTATTTTTTAATTAATTTTTATTTATCCCACGGACCGGCCCTATCCATATTTCTCAAGCCCCACACATCGGCAGGCTAATTCAGGCCGGGCTAAAAAGCCCTTTTCTTAAATGGGCTTTAAAAATCGTAGCCTAGCCCTATCAAATCATGGGTTAGGCCAGCTCGGCCCAATGGGCCTAGCCCATATTGACGGCTCTACTAATGTTAATAGGCTGGTCTGGCCGGGCCCAACCTTGTTAACAACTTTATATACGTAATAAATATGTGTGTATACTTGTAAAATCCTAGAAATTTTTTGAGCTAAGACTCGAACCGTTCTTCGTAGTGAGTGATATTTTTGCAAGGAATTTAAAATTTCTTGAGTATTAAGGTCACTAGATAAAGCATCTTGAGTTCCAAGAAGAACTAAAGAGAAAACATTCAAGTCATTCTTAAGTTTTGGGTCAACTTCAAACGACCATAACTCCTAGTACAAGATGAGTTAGGTGAGCTACAAAATAGAAAATTAAAGCCCTTCGAGTTCTCTTTCCAACGCCACCAAGTTTGCTCAATTCTGTTCTCTGAGTAAAAAGTTATGATGGATTTACCAACGTCGCACAAACCTGGCAATAGCTTCGCGACGCAGAGCCAACACGGACCTCACTGCCTGGTGAAAAATCATTCCGACTCCCAGCTCGTTTTAATTATTTCTTAAAGGATATTTTAGTCCTAAAAACCCTTAGGAGGTCATCTAAATTGCCCTAAACGAGTAGAAAATCAATTTTCACACATCAAACCCTCTCATCCACTCCAAAAATTCTACACTCAAAGGATTCAAGAAACGTTAAGGCTAGGGTTCATCTTTCAAAGGTTTTCCTTCAAGTTGCTTCAAGAGGATAATTCTAAAGCTTCCATAGTGTTGGGTTTGTTCACCCACACGCCAATCATGTTAATTTCAGCTTTAAATTTGTTCTAAAAGTTGAAGCTTTGGTGTTCTTGTTATGTATTCATGAATTTGCTTTCGTTCTTGAATTGGGCTGAGATTGAGGAGTTCTTGAGGTTAATGTGTCGATTTATAGAGGGGTTAGAGTTAGATTCTTGTGTACATGTGATGGTTATCTGAATCTAAAGAAAAGTTGAGCAAAAGAATCGAATTTAGACGATTTGGGGTTAGAAAACAAATGAGACAAAAGTCGGGAAAATCTGGCACTTGGCTCCGTGACGCGGACCTGCCTCCCCATTTCATAAAGTTGTCTTCGCGTCGTGGAGAGGTCATGGACCTCTCTGCCTCAAAAGTTATTTCACGACCAATTATTTTAATGCGTCTCCGCGTCGCGGACTATTTTCCAAGTAGTGATTTTTTTTATCTTTTCTCATGTTTAGCTATCTAAAATCAATCCTAAACATCATGAGATCTTTCCTATCACAAATCACAACCTTGAATCCATAATTCAAGTTCAAGAGATAGTTAAGAGTAGATTCCAAAAAAGACTTTGAGTTCCACTGTGAATTCTTTGAGATCAACTATCGAATTGAGCTAAGTTTTGAGAAATAAGTATGAGAATGAGAAGAGTCGTATACATGAGTTCCTTATTGATAGTTTGACACTTGAGTCAAGTCGTTCATGCCCATAATTTCCGCATGAACTCCATCAGTTTGGTATCATTGAAGTTCTTGAATTCCAAGTATTTAAGTCTATCTATGGTTATTGAAAACCTTGAATTGAGTCGTTCAAGTTCATAATTCGGCGTGAACCATACTTTTAAGAAGTCTTTTACAAACGTTTTAACTTTGTTTTAAGACTTAATTAAGTTTTGAGTTGAGTAAAGAGTAAAGAGTAAAGCTTGAAGTTCATTTCTTCAAAAGTACACGGTGACTAAGTAGTCCCAAAGAGATTTAAAAAAATTTCACATTTAAATAAGAATGGAAACTGAGATTTCCAAAGAGTTTTCGGGATAGTTTTCAGAAAAGAGTAATCGTTTTCTAAATGAATCAAGAGAGGAAACTGAGATTTCCAAGGTAGTCATTGAGCTAAGTTTTTTAGCACAAATCTCAAATCACAGAAAAAGTATGTTCTAAACATAAGAGCTAATATTATATTTTTGGGAGTAGTATTGAGCACCGATATGGGGATGCGAGTTCACATTAACTCAAGTTTCCATAAACCATGTAGCCATCATGGGTAGAAAAGGGTCATACGTTTTAGATAAATCCTTTTCACATAGACTAGTGGATCCACTTAGTAGTTTAGGTCCTATACCATGACAAGGTATAGGATGACCTGGGTAGCGTGGGGCTAATAACGATGTATCATCATTATAGTTCTTAAGTGATGGTTGTCGGTTAGAGAAACTCCCACAACAGTAATTTCATGGTTCCTCAAGGGGTTGTGCTTAGTATGGATAGGGGTATGGGACTTCATTCATGTATTGCACAAGTAGACTTTGAGAGGGATCATGATATGTCTTTTATGATTTTATTATTATGAGTTGACAACATGTTTTAAACAGTTTTCTTTTTCTTTATATTACACTTGTTTTAAACTGCTTTATAATGAAATGAGTTCAGTTATGTTAAGTTGAGTTGAGCCAGGTAAGTGTTTCAGTTCCCTTCAGATTCTTTTCAAGCTTATGTTTATGTTTTAGAATTTCCCTTACATGCTCGTACATTCCACATACTGAGCCATTTGGCCTGCATCTTCTCATGATGCAGACACATGTATTCAGGATCATCAATAGGAGATTTGTTGATACATCCAAGAGTTCGAGTTATCTATGGTGAGCCTCCTTATTTTTTGGAGGATTTCATTTACTTTTAAATTTAGTCAGGATGTCGTGGGTCTTGTCCCGACTTTCATCTTTATCAGTTGGAGGCTTCATAGATAGTCAGTATAGTTGAGAAGTCTGTATTATTCATTTATTTTATTAAATGTTTTAAAGACTTAAGTTACCTATTTTATGGCGAGTTGAATATATTATTTTATTCAGAGTTTTTCATTTGAGTTAAAGCTTTGTATTTCAGTTTCATGAATTTTATTCAGTTTTTAAGCTTTTGCATGCTTAAGTTAGTCTTCCGCTTGTAGCCAGCCAGGATGAGTGTTCGCTTGGGGACCAGCAATGGTTCTTGAGTGTCGGCCACGTCCAAGGTGTAGACTCGGATCGTGACAATACTATACTAATTTTCTATTACTTTGTTTCTCTAGAGTATAAGTAACAAGTTGTCGTTTGGTAGTTAGTAAAGAAGCAACTTCATAACAATACATGTATAAGCTATGAAAAAATTATTATACAATACATGTATAAGCTATGAAAAAATTACTATCTTATACAAAATAAAAGATAGAATAATTAATACTCGCGTGACCGATAATATTCAAATACCCGTAAAATCTTCACCTTTATGTGGCTTCCAGATGAAGAAGATAAAGGTCAAAAATGTCTTAATAGCTTCTACTCTTTAGATTTTTATAATGATGCACACGTCCTTTTATCTTCCAATATTTATATATCCTGGTCGTTTACCTTTATATTTTTTTACTTTACTCCGTAATTAATTCATACTCCTACTAGCCTCAATTATACATATTTACGCATTTTATTTTATAACATAACTTTAATTAAGAAATATACTTGAATTCATGAATAGATAAGGGTGCAATTCTTTTCCAAACTCTGCTAATTTGAGATATTTTATACATCGAATTACGTTTTTAAATCAAAATGATAAATCAATAATAGTAAAAGGGAAAAACAAAAACTTAGAATCAATATTGGTGTGTGTATATATATAAATATATATCATTGTATATATTAGTGTGCGTTGGGGTGGGTGGGATTTCCTTTTCACGCAAGTCAATTAGTTGAATTATATTCTATAATTAAAATTAAATACTCTAATAATAAATCATCTAATAATTGTGGAATAAAATCTGGCCCTCTTGGCTTGTATTTTCCTCTTTAAGGTCCCTTTTTTCTTTATTAATAAAACTAGCATTAGACATATATTGCGAAGCGGAATTGCTTTTAAAAAAAGCTAACAATTGCGCAATAAGATCTATCACTTCGATATACCTAATAATATTATGTTAAATGATTTCATGACAAACACTTCAAATTATTTGTGTAAATGGATTTGTCAATTATTCCAGTAATGACATAATTTGGAAATTATTTACCATTTTTTTTATTGAATTAGGTGTTAAAGGCGACAAAACTCTATCTGGCGTTATTTCTCATGTCCAAATTGCTATTAATAAAATTATATTTTGGACATTAGAATCTGTCTGCCGTAATAATTTATAAAGCAATGCATATTGCTTGATGAATTATAAAATTACGTATACTATAGAAAATGTTAGTACGTAATAAGATCTGATCCAAAAATATATATCTAAGATTATAAAATCTGCACTATGTCATACATGATTCACATATAGGGACATATATTTATTTTTATTACCTCTCTCCGGTTTTATTTTATGATCCACCCATAGCACGAGTACATATATCAGTTTCTATTACTTCCTTTGCTTCAATTTGTTTATCTGATTTGATTTGACATGAAATTTAATAGAATAAAAAGATTTTTGAATCTAAAGTAATGATAAAAGCTTGCAACATAATAATAGGAAAAAACCTCGCTCCGCTCTACTTAACTTTTTTTTTTTTTCATTTTCAACCCTCTCTGATATTATTTTAACCTAAAAATAGTGGACACAAACAAATATGGCAACAGTAGAATATCCTTTTTCTTATGAATATATGAGTATTACACAGGATGCTATATAAAAACACTTAATGTGTCTTAACAAGAAAGGAGAATAATGCAAATACAATGACAATTGTATAGTTATAATGGATAAGAAAGAATAAAATTATGTCGTTTATGAAATAGAAACAACTATTCTCTAATAGGTCATTCATGTGGGGTAATTCAGATCAATATTACTAAACAAATAATACATATTTATTATATGTTTAATTTATTAGTAAAAGGAAAGAGACACATCTATTTGAGTTGTGTTTCTTTAGATTTACAAAAGGTTTCTCTTTCAGAGAAATAAGGTGTCTTTTCCTCAAAACAGAAAAAACATCCATTAAAGTTATCTCTAACATAAAGCGTTTGGAACTATCTTTTGTAACGGGTACGGTTTAATCTGTGGTTTTATATGGTATAGTTCATTTTTATATGAAATTATACTTTTTGATGAGTGANCTCAAAATAGAAAAAACGTCCATTAAAGTTATCTCCAACATAAAGCGTTTGGAACTATCTTTTGTAACGGGTACGGTTTAATCTGTGGTTTTATATGGTATAGTTCATTTTTATATGAAACTATACTTTCTGATTAGTGAAACGAATTCAATGATCCTGCAAACTATGTATATGATTAAATTCTTGATAATCTTATAGGGTTAAATTAAAAGTGTATAGAATTTACTAAAATGTCCTTTAGAACATGTTTGAATAGATCCTATAACTTGTTATAACCGAAAAGTCACAAGGGAAAACTACATAAATGGGCCATAAAATTAAAAATAATTACAAGTTCATACCAAAACTCAAAGTCATTCTTGAAATATTCATTCTCTCATAAATAATTACAGTGCATACCCCTCATTCATTAAGAGTGATAATTTTTGTTTAACTGTTATTAATGTATCAACACTTATATTATTGTATCCGTTTGAGGGATTTCTGTAATTATAAACTTACAAGGGACAAATGATAATTTTGCCTTAAAAGTATGTGATTTATGTCCTTTGCCCTAAATTTATTTACACTATTTAATTTTACATTTTCATGAAAATTTCGACCTACCAAAGTCGCTTTATTAATTTTATTTTTTTTTTGTAAAACCCTCAGTGCTCTAGAGGTTGATTTTTGTAAAATAAAATAAAGGAAAAAGGGTTTGTTGTATTCCATAATTTTGTTATTTAGAATTGATATATTTCTCGTTATTAAAGTGACTCATCTATACTCCTATAACACAAATGACTCATATTTTTACACTAAAGAATGAAAGAAAAAAAGAATAAGAAACTCAAATAACGATAATCATAATAGATCATTTATACCCCTACATGGATTTTTAAAAAATTAAAATCATAAAAATAAATTCAATTTTTTTTTTGCTCTTGTTTGATGAAAATGGTATATGCAATGTGTGTCATTTTTAGAACGATATGGGTATATATGAGGCACTTTTGTAACAATAGGATATATATGAGCCACTTTTGTAACGACGAGTATAACCAAAATTGAGGAGTGAAATAATATCTTTAATGGTCACTCAACTAAAGATTATTTGTCACACAACTAAGGATTGTTTTCGTAGAACAATTATTGTCATCATCAGTACTTCCCTTTGTGTTGCATTCAACAATTGAATTGGATGTATTTGAGATCTTAGCCAAAGCTAATGATACTCAACTTTCTTCTTCTCAAATAGTTTCTAAAATGGCTTGCAAGAACCCTATTGATGCAGCCAATAAGCTAGACAGAATGCTTTATCTACTGGCTACTTATTCTTTGCTCACTTGCTCCATTAATAATAATAATAATTATTATTATTATATTATATTTAGAGCTTCTCTCTTTGTGAAGTAGATATAATTGTTTTAATTTTTCCCTTTTGAAAGTACCAAGAGATGTCTGTTGATAAATTAAATGGAGTAATAAATGATTATCTTATATTATACTCCCTCCATTCCTATTTAGTTGTCCATTTTAGAAATGACACAGGATTAAGGTAACAATTATTAGCATAGTGAAGTTACAATTTTACTCTTATAGTACAATTTACAATTTCAAAATAAATTCACTCAAGATAACTAATTAATGTTGAAAAGTTCATAAGTTTATTTACTTTATTTATGATAACTTTATTTAAATAAGGGTATAATAGAAAAAAATTTGTTGTCCTTTCTTAATTTGTCAAAATGGATAACTAAATAGGGACAACTAAAAGAGGAAATATGGACAACTAAATAGGGACAACTAAAAGAGGAAATATGGACAACTAAATAGAAACAGAGGGAGTATTATTTACTTCTTTTTAAAATAAAATAAAATAAAACAATAGTGGTGGTGTCAGTCTTTAGGTCCTCCATAATTACTTAAAAGGTTTTTCTTTTTTCAGACTTTTATATCACCTTTTTAAAATTTAGGCGGAATAACCTGAGAGACCTTATATTTGAATCTATTTGTCCGTTGAACTCTTATACTCACGACTTTGCCAACTGAATCCTTAAACTTACTAAAACACAATATTTTTAACACATATGACCATTGACCTAACTTATGTGACACTAATATTGCTGTGATGGAAAAATATTTGACTGCACACGCCTTAAAGCGAGTGAATATATATTTTTTATATTAAAAATTATAAAAAAAAAATTAAATTTAAAAGGAGATAAAGTCAACCCATCAATCTCCTATCCCATCCCACTCCCTCGCCTGTAACTTTCTTCTTCCTTCAACCCCCCACCCCCACGCTGTCCTTCTTCCTTGAAACCAACCACCACGCCACCCTACCCCACCCCCTTCTTCTTCTTCTTAACACCCGCCCCCCACCCCTCACCCCACCTAGCCAAATCTCTTTTCTCAACCATTTTAGTTTCTTTAATTNTTTCGTTTGACTCTAAAAAGGAAACTATAACAATTAAAAGCTAATGAGGGGTAGGTACTATGGTAAAAATACTTATGGCAATTGTTACTTCTTAAATTGAGTGCAAAGTTTAAACTGAACAAATAAAAGTAAATACAGGGACAAATAAAAATAAACAGAAGGAGTACATACTGTACTAATTTTCTACTTTTTCCTTCTAAAGTATAATCAATATGGGATTGTTTGGTAGGTGGTAAAGAAGCAATTTCATATGAAAATTATTATATTATGCTAGATAAAAGATGAAATAATTAATATGCACATAATTAATATCTATCTGCATAATTTAACCAACTTCCGAACAATCTCAATTGATTGATCAAACACCCATAAAAATTTGCACCTTTATGTGGCTTCCAAGAAGAAGATAAAGGGCAAAAATGTTTATCATCGAAAATTAGCTATTTTTCCAAGAACAATTCAAATAGTGGTTGAACAATTAATTCACAAACGAAAGAGTGGCTATGTAGATGGCTTTTGTTATACTATATATTGCTCCCTTAAGAAAAAATTATCTAAATATACAATTTATTTTATTATATTCTCTAAAATTTCTTATCATATTATAAAAATTTCTACTTTCTTCTATTTTCAATACATAACTTTACAGAGTGTATAGATCAGATACATAAATTTACGTGATGTATCACTTAAATACATAATTTTATGTGATATATTTGTCATATACATCACTATATGCGATGTATCAGTCGGATACATCACTTTTACGCGATGTATCAGTCGGATACATCACTATGCACCGATGTATCGGGATATTGGGTAATGTATTTGAAATTGATACACAATGTAATGAAATGTTGAGTGATCTATATGAAATTGGGAACGCCGATGTATCGGGACATTTTGGAATGTATCCGAATTCCATAAAATATTTAAGAAATTTTTATAATTTTTTTTAAAAAAGAGTAAGAATATGATGTAATTAAGCTCCCGTGTATCGAGACATTTTGGAATGTATCCAAATTCCATAAAATATTTAAGAAAATTTTATAATTTTTTTTTAAAAAAGTAAGAATATGATGTACTTAACTTTTAACACTATAAAATTTGTTTAAAATTCCCTTTATTTTAATTTGATATCGAATAATCGGCTTAAAAAAGACGAAGATCGCCGTTTTCATTGCGTAGGGACAAATTTTGTGCCGCTATTCTGACGACTTTGCTACAGTACCTATCGAAAAACTCAAATATTTTAATTTTTTTTATTTTATTCAAAGATATTGATGGATATCTCCTCGTAGATGATGGAACTTTTTGAAAATCAAAATCTAATTAAATATATGGAAAATGGTCAAATATACCACTGTACTACTGCAAATAGTTTACATATATTATACTTTTGGTCCAAATATATCCTTACCGTTATACTTTGGATCAAATATACCCCTCATCCGTTAAATATTTGAATCTCAATCTTAAAATAGACAAGTGAAGGGTTGGGACTAATTTGAAGTACCCATATCCTTTTGTCCAAACCAACACCCAAAATAACCCACTGAACACTTTTTTGCCCAAACCCATTTATAAGCAAACAAAAGCACAATCAACTGTTTGTCAAAAACATTACTAATGGATTAGCTTCACGCAGTACATGAATTTGGTTTTTTTAATTACTGTTTTCATTTGTTTTGTCAATTAAAAATACAAAACGTTGAAAAAAATTCCAAACTTTCTAAAAATAGTTCACTATATGTTATTCTTATTGAGTTCAATGTCTCGGTTTAATTCTGAAATTTTTGAAAGTTCAACTGATATGGTGCTTGAAATTTCATTGGTTTCGATTCACCCGCTAAAATTATAAGCCAGATTCGGTGGAGAAGTAGGAAACGAAATTGTTGGGTCTTCAAATCGACATTCATATTTATGGCCGAATTACTTCTAAAATTTGTGAATGGAAGTTGTTGTAAATCAATGGAATATTGAAAAAAAATTGGGTTAGTATTTTTTTTAGCTGAGATTTTCTCTTGGCGGATATTATTGAGATAAATTCAATTTTGGCCTTTTGGGTTCTTTAAATTTGACGATGAATTTTAAAAAAATTCTAAGTTATTCAATAATTTTTCACTGTTGTTGACTCATCAAATTTTCAAGTTGTTGAGATTTTGAAGTGACTGTGTGTGTTCGGATGTTGAGAATCATCACTTAGATGAATACGGTTATTATTGAAGTGGTCAAAATTGAATCGAAGATTGTTATTTTCTTGGCATTACTCCATTGTTGTATGTTGATATTAGAAGCTTTATTGGGTTGGGTTATGGTTATTTTGGGTGGTTGTTTGGACAAAAAAGGATATGGGTACTTCAAATTAATCCCAATCCTTCACTTGTCTATTTTAAGATTGAGATTCAAATATTTAACTGATGAGGGGTATATTTGACCCAAAGTATAACAATAAAGATATATTTAGTCCAAGAATATAACAAAGAGTATACGTAAACTATTTGTAATAGTACAGGGGTATATTTAGCCCTTTGCCCTTAAATATATTATATTGAGGGCTTCTCTCTTTGTGAAGTAGCTATAATTGTTTTAATTTTTCCCTTTTGAAAGTACCAAGAGATGTCTGTTGATAAATTAAATGGAGTAATAAATGATTATCTTATCTTATCTTATATATTTTTTACTTCTTTTTAAAATAAAATAAAATAAAACAATAGTGGTGGTGTCAGTCTTTAGGTCCTCCATAATTACTTAAAAGGTTTTTCTTTTTTCAGACTTTTATATCACCTTTTTAAAATTTAGGCGGAATAACCTGAGAGACCCTTATATTTGAATCTATTTGTCCGTTGAACTCTTATACTCACGATTTTGCCAACTGAATCCTTAAACTTACTAAAACACAATATTTTAAACACATTTGACCATTGACCTAACTTATGTGACACTAATATTGCTGTAATGGGAAAATATTTGACTGCACACGCCTTAAAGCGAGTGAATATATATTTTTTATATTAAAAATTATAAAAAAATAATTTTAAATTTAAAAGGAGATAANAATTTTGATGTGCCTCATGTTGTCCAACATGCCCCTACCTATAACGGTACCTTCTCATTCTTTTTTTTTTTTCTTAAAGAGGGTTGATATATCCTCAACGTTGTCATTTAGAGTTGATATATCCTTCGTTATAAAAGTGGCTCATATATACCCTTATCGTTATATGACTCATATATACTCTATCATTACAAAAGAAGCTCATATATACCCTTCATCTAATAGAAGTGAAAATGTTAGTTTTAAATTTATTTTTTTGACTTAAATTTTTTTTAAAAATCATGTAGGGGTATATATGATCCTTCTAGGAAAGTTGAATTAAAAAAGTACGTGTAAGGAGGATCAAATATATCCATATGGATTATATTCTTCCACAAAAGGAAAAAAGGTATATGTGAGTCATTTGTATAACAATAAGAGTATTTATGAATCACTTTCATAACAAGGAGTATATCAGCTTTAAATAACAAAGTTGAGGAGGCCATTTTCCCATTTTTCTTTTAATTTATTGATACTTATTTTTGTATTAATTTGTTTGTCTAGTTTTCATTTGGTACGGATATGTTTAGAAGTGTTCCAAAATTTATACTTCATTTTAAAAAAAATAATTATTGCAGGGTTGGAACACGTCGGGGGAAATATGTTTGAAAGTGTTCCAGAAGGAGATGCTATTTTTATGAAGGTATGCACGTACCTCAAATTAATTAAAAATTAGTGTGAAAAAAGGTTGTAGAAAAAGTAATTATTTATAACAACTTGTTGTTTCTTCAAAATATTGATATTTTGTGTTTATTTATATTGATGGAAGTGGATTCTTCATGACTAGAGTGATAGTCAGTGCGTGAAGTTACTGAAGAACTGCTATGATAAGTGCTTATACTCCTAGATGTTTTGATGATCTCCTCACAAGTGCAGGGACCTAGTCCTCTGCAGAGTATGAATACTCTGCCAACTAGCAAAGTGTGGTACAACTGTAAAAGTTGTCTGCGTCAGAAAGTTGGTGAAGCTGCAGAGTACTTCACCAATCAGAAGCAAAGAGGTTGCTTGTACGTTTGGTAATAACTCTTCATGGTATATTTCAAACATGAGACAACAATATTCACTCATTCATTCAAAGAGAGAGTCTTTCAAGCTTCAAGAACAGCAAGGGACTTGATCGATTGCTTCAAGAGCTTTTTGTACCAGCTGTTATTTTGTTTGCTTGTAATAGTTCTAATATTGTAAGATCCGTTCACTTGTGAAAGAAACGTTTCAAACTTGTTTGAATCATTGTAAGAACTAGGCTAAGGGTAACTTAGGTTCTTACTCTAAAAGTCTATATTAATCGGTTAGGATTAGTATAGTGGGCGGTGTTGTATCTACTCTGGCTCATCTAAGCAATAGGAGGTATTGCTTAGAGTTGGGATTAGTAGACTAATCTCGGTTTGTAAACTTGCTTTTACTTTTGCTTGGAGAAGATTAGTGAAAGAAGTTTGAAAAGTCATGGCAGACCAGGTTGTGGTTTTACTCTCTTGAGCAAGGAGGTTTCCACGTAAAGTTGTTGTGCAATCTTTACTTTCAGCACTTTGTTTATTTTCTGTTATTGTAACTGTGCTGAGGACCTGGTTCCATAGAAAATGTGGACGTATACATTCCAACATGCTATAAAGCTACACGAACAGAAAATGGGAAAGTAATAGTTATTGAGAGTATTTTACCAGTAAAACCTGATAATAGCTCTGTGATTAGCATTTCGCAATTTGACATGATCGTGTTGGCTGATACTCCTGGAGGCAAAGGGCGTACTGAACATGAGTTTTGAGCACTCACAATTGAAGCTGGATTCAAAGAAATTAACTTAATTTGTTGTGTTTGTAATTTTTGGGTCATGGAATTCTACAAGTAGCTTTACCTCTACTACTTTACTCTAAATGTCATCCATTAATATTATTGTACTACTTACTTTGTTTCTCTAAGTAATAATTCAATTATCAAATGCTCTTTAGCACTTCTAAAATTTGAGCTTCAAAAGTTCTTCAACGGTAGATTTCAATAAACATCAACTCAAATCTTCCTCTAAATAACTCAAGTTAAATATAAGTTGCTTGTTTCAATTATTTTTTTTGATATATTATTCACTCAAAGCAATTCACATTTGCGGTCAGTCGAATTTTAAAATTTGAGCTTTCAGGTTCTTCCTTGATAGAATTTGGACTTCCATTTGACTTGTTCATTTTATTACTACTAAATAAAATGATCGGTATTTCATTAATTTTTATTGGTTTTGTTGGGAGAACAACATCAAGAGAAAGAAAAATTATGCATAGCAAATTCTCTTATAAACAGAGGAAGATGATGAAGAAAAAACAGAGGAGGAAAATAAAGTTTCATGGTTATATTCAGTAATAAAGCAATAATTAAGCTATTTTAAGTAATAAAAATGACCGAATGATCACTTTGTTGATTATCTCCAGATCATGTTGGTGTATATCGCCTGTGTATATTATGTATACGTACAGCTTCGTCTGTTAGGAGATCGACATAGAACATGATCAAACCAGTATTATCTCAATGTAGTGTACTTCCATCTTTTAGCAAGCTTGATCACTTTAAATTTTGTCCAATCTTGTATAATCACATATTAATATTCGCATCTACATTTATATAAACATTCTTTTTGAGGATGTACTGAACTTTAAATGACGACTCAAAAGCAGATATTTGTAGGCTTCCCTTTCTCCACGAATCACAAGCACCAATTAACAAGCGACACGACATGAATTGAGATGAGTAGTCTTGGTGAACTGAGTTCAAATTAGACATTATTAGTACTCCCGCCTTTTAGATACGAGACGTGTTAATTTGGGTCTTTTAATTAGGATGCCTTTTAGAGGAAATTGGGTGGTATTGGGTTATGGAGCGGATAGTTGG
This sequence comes from Solanum stenotomum, assembly GCF_019186545.1. Taxonomy (NCBI): domain Eukaryota; kingdom Viridiplantae; phylum Streptophyta; class Magnoliopsida; order Solanales; family Solanaceae; genus Solanum; species Solanum stenotomum. Next base: position 15,868,264 of record NC_064289.1, on the reverse strand, counting down.
TTTATAGGTTAAAAAAAAAATGTCAAACGGGTTTGATGTATTCCGACCTCTAGATGTTGATTTTTGTAAAATAAAATAAAGGAAAAAGGGTTTGATGTATTCCTTAATTTTGTTATTTAAAATTGATATATTTCTCGTTATTAAAGTGACTCATTTATACTCTTACTGTTACACAAATGACTCATATTTTTACACTAATGAATGAAAGAAAAAAAAAACAAGAAACTCAAATAACGATAATCATAATATACCCCTACATGGATTTTTTTAAAAAATAAAATCATAAAAATAAATTAAAAATTATTTTTTTTGCTCTTGTTAGATGAAAATGGTATATGCAATGTGTGTCATTTTTGTAACGATATGGGTATATATGAGTCACTTTTGTAATGATAGGATATATATGAGCTAACAAGGAGTATAACAATTCTAAATAGCAAAATTGAGGGGTGAAATAATACTTTAATGGTCACTCAACTAAAGATTATTTGTCACACAACTAAGGATATATTGTTTTCATAGAACAATTATTGTCATCATCAGTACTTCCCTTTGTGTTGCATTCAATAATTGAATTGGATGTTTTTGAGATCTTAGCCAAAACTAATGATACTTAACTTTCTTCTTCTCAAATTGTTTCTAAATTGGCTTGCAACAACCCTATTGATGCAGCCAATAAGATAGTTGTTGAGGCCATTCAAGCAGTGAAACCTAATCATACTCATATCTCTGTGGTTATTTCACAATCTGATTTGGTCATGTTGGCTCAAACTTCCGGAGGCAAAGAGCATTCTCACTAGGAGTTTCGAGAGCTCGCAACTGAAACTTGATTCAAAGGCATTAACTTTATATGTTGTGTGTCTAAATTTTGGGTCATGGAATTCTATAAGTAGCTCTACCTTTATTATTTCACTCTAAATATCATCTATTAATTATTCTCTTTTTTTTTTTTTTTTTGTCCATTATATTTTTTCTAGTTCATATTAAGTGAATTATTGGGTCTTTTTCAATATAATTTAAAATAAGTGAATTGCTCAAAGTTCAAGAGAATTAATGAAAGTTTTTTTTTCATATTTATCATTTATTTAATGAACTTCTTTTAACATTTTTCAAAATTTTCATATTTCGACTAAAGCATGGCAAACATGAGTCAATTACCAATTAGTATTGGCCCAGACAAAGAGGGGAATTTTACACATGCAATGCAACTATTGTCATCATCAGTACTTCCCTTTGTGTTGCATTCAACAATTGAATTGAATGTATTTGAGATCTTAGCCAAAGCTAGTGATACTCAACTTTCTTCTTCTCAAATTGTTGCTAAAATGGATTGCAACAACCCTATTGATGCAGCCAATATGTTAGTCAGAATGCTTTATCTCTTGGCTACTTATTCTTTGCTCACTTGCTCCATTAATAATAATAATAATAATGTTAGACTCTATGGTCTTTCACCAGTGGGAAAGATGTTTGTTAGTGATAATGAAGATGGTGCATCTTTGAGGCCTCTCTTGGATTTGCTTCAACAGAAAGTAGTCATTAACACCTGGTAATTGTTTTCACTTATACTATACTTCCATAGTTTCAACTTATTTGTTTGAATTTAATTTGTCATCGTGTTCAAGAGAATAACAGTGTTTGATATTGTTGTTGAAAGGTAAAAAAACACTTATTTTGAGAAAAAAAAAAGAAGCAAATAAAGCATTTGGTAAATCAGTAAAACTACTTTTAAATGGAAGCAAGAACAGTTTTCTGTTGTTGATAAGAATCTAAAAATTTCTGCAAGCAGAATTCTACTTGTTGTAACCAAAGTGGCTCAATTTTGCCTTGATGGACTTATAGTGACAATAACTAAATGATAAAATTCAAATTATTCACAAAGTGCAAAAAAGCAAATTAGATCATATCTAACTCCTTTCTATCTATTTTTTGAAATCATAAGTTTGGATTAAAAGATGCAGTTCTTGAAGGAGGAGTTCCATTTGAAAGGATTCATGGTGTAAATACATTTGAATATTTTAAGACGGATCACATTTATAATGATGTTTTTAACAAGGCAATGTTTAATCATACAACTCTAATGATGAAAAATATACTAGACAAATACAAGGGCTTTGAGAACATCAAGACTTTGGTTGATGTGGGAGGTGGTCTTGGATCCAACCTCAAGATGATTACAACTAAATACCCAACTATTAAGGGCACTAATTTTGATGT
>NC_064289.1:15808211-15863442 GCF_019186545.1 Solanum stenotomum | reverse complement strand
TGGTTTTGTATTTGCAACTACAAACCCATTAAATTAAACCACAACCACTAGGTGAAATCACCATTAAAATGCATCTAACCTATCAACAAACAAGGCCCAATAATAATATCAACACATATTTGCTAAATCACACCCCAAAAATGGGGGTTTTTAGCCACACATCAATAAATAAGAAATTATACCTAAAATGATAGAGAAATCAAATGGGTATAAGAAATTAAACCTTATATAAGCATAGGAAGAAGAATGGAGAAGACCCACTTCCAATTTGGGGAAGATGAACTCATTCTCTCTTCAAGTCTCCTAGAAACCTTCTTCAAACTTGAGAGAAAATATGAAAGCTAAAGTAAAAATTATAATATTGTTTTTACTCGAATGTTCCCCACAAAATTAGTAAAGAGTTTAGTATTTATAGACTTCAGAAAATAGTACTGGTGGATTGCTCGGCGAGGTTAGTCGCGAATGCCGAATGACTCGGTGATTCACCCTTTTTCTAGTTCATCGCCGTTTGTGTTTTTGCATTCAGCATATGTGCGTTTTGGATCATTGGGCGGCATACTTATGCTTCGCGAAACTGATTGGCGAAGCGCTGACTGCTCCTTTCATCACCTTTTTGATCGTTTTACTTTAGGTCTTCGCGTACTGGAACAAAGGGCGGAGTGCGTCCCTTTGGCGAATCGCCAAGCATGCTTGACGATGCTCAGGCTTCAGCTTCATCGTTCTTTTCAACCTTTTTGTTCTTTTTTGTGCCTAAGTGTCCATGCTTCCACTAAAACTTCAAATACCTTAAAACTTAAGTGTTTTCATCAGATATTTAGACTAAATAAGCATTTGAGGACACTATTTCTATTAAAATAGTTTGTTTGTCCTCAAGTAAAGCAGTTTTAAAAACACAATTAAAAATAGACAACCCAAGTGTATACGAAAAACAACATTCAAAAACAATATAAAAGGTGTGGGCCTCACCCCACCACAATAAAAGTATTTGTCCTCAAATGCAAATAATGACAGTATTCAGAATTGAAGAAAGTTAAGACAAAAAGAGAGGTAAAGAGAGGATCCTGTCTATGCATTCGCTTCATCTACATGTGCATTGGTGTTTGGTGCATCAACTTGATACAAAACAATAGCTCTTGAAGTGTTTCCATTCTGGTTCTCATTGTTTTCTTTTGCCTCAGCTTCTCCATCGATGTTAGCCTCGACCATTCTATCCACGTCATGAGCTGCCAAAAAAGAGTTTACGGCTGTGTAGTCCGCATCTCCACGAAGGAATGGTGGGATCAATGGGAATCCTCTTACTGACATTTGTTTTCTTACTCTCTCTTCTTTCTTTGGCCAGTTCTGCTATCCTTTCATCTCTTTTGAAATCCCTTGCTCTTACATGTCGGGGTGGCATGTCTCTCCCTGCATCTTTTGATCTTTCCATTTCTGCAAATGCTTCGGGAAAAGTTAGAAAGTATGTTAAACGGGAGCAGGAGAGTCGTGCGCGTAGAATTGTCTCACCAAATAATTGGTGGAGTGTTCATCCCATTAGGTGATGCGCTGAAAAATAATGCATAGATAATACAAGGGTGCAGACAAGGAAACTTTCGGCGAGTCGCCGAGTGCACCTGGAGACATCAGACTTACCACCGAAAGTAACATATCAATCGATACTTTTAACATTCAGTTAAAGGCAAAATAGAGATAGTAGGTGAAACATTAAGGAGTTCAGCGAGCTATATTCAACTCGCCAAACAGCCAAATGTGCCTATTTTCAACCCATTTCTTTCTAATCCATCCCGCTACCCATAATAACACAATTCAACTCAAGGCACAATCGAGTGGGATTTTACTAATTACTCAAATATTATCGAATACCAATCAATAGTATGTGTAATCCCATCAACTCAGAGATTCAGCAACGATTAAATGGCATCACATTATGCAAGTGAGTACAATTTTTGTGAATCAAACGCGAGGTTCGAGTTACCAACCTTTTATGCCGATTAAAATGCTACTGAGATTCTAGGCAGCAATGTAATTCAACTCCACACGCATAACTAAAATATTCTAGAAGTGCAAGAAATATAAAGTTAAAGTGCAGGTGTAAATTTGATATGATAAAAAAGTTAGAGAAAATGAGTGAAGTAGAACTTTTAAACCTATGGCTTGCAAAAGTCATTTAGTTTCTGCCCATTCGGCGATATGTATCAAGTTTGCCCATTCACTTGGCGAAACACCCAGTGTCTAATTCTTTGCCGAATGTAACATGATCTGCAGATCATGTGATAATCCCAACAATAGTCTTCATCGAGATCGCCGACATGGTCGGGGATGCGCCACTAATTTTCTACTAACCGCCGAGTTTTACAAGATCCAAGCTGATAGTGCCTTGAGTCAGACGGCGGAAAGAATTGTGTTCGCCGAACAAGTCGGCAACACGCCAATTGGATCATCTGCTCACCTACATACACTTTTTCAAACATTTTCCTAATTTCAAACTGTACAAACAACACACCATTATTCTACTACGAAATAGAGAATACTTAAAGGGTTTTGGGTTGCCTCTCAAACAGCGCCTTAGTTAACGTCGTGGAACGACGCAAGTCATTCCTTTATTCTTCATCGTCGGAGTCGCCCATGGTATAGTTAGGTGAATCTTTGACAAATGATGCAGATCGATTTGATATAAGATGGCTTATTTGGTCATCTTGAAGCTAAATTTTCATGGAGTTAGAGGATGTTGCTTGATGTAGCATGACGATGTTTTCCTCCATCTCCTTCAACATCTTATCCCGATCTTTCATTTGTTGTTGAATGAGTGAGAGCATATCATCCTCTTTTACTTTCTTCTCTTTTTATTTTCTTGTACACTCTCGAAGAGAGAAATGTTTGTTCTTTTCTGAAGCTTGTACTTCTAACTCCGTGACCCGTGTAGATAAAAGATCCACTTGAGCGAGCAGCGTATCCCACTCTCGATTTTTTTATTCTCCTTACTAGCTTCCACCGCGCCATTCAGGAATTCGGCCACAACTTCATAGGATTTGTTCAACATACTACTTGTGAAGAGTTGGTCAGCATTACTCCTATTTTCGGGTCCTACAGCCCGATAAAAGCTCTCTAACAATACTGTGTGAGTCATTCCATGAGTGGGATGTGGCTGCAGTACTGCCTGAAACTTTAGTCACATTTCTTTAAGTGTTTCATCTCCCATCTGCTTGAAGGTTAGGAGGTTATCCCTCAATGTCAACATTTTGAAGAGGGGATGATCTGTGTGGTACCCATGATGACCATTCATCTTTATTTTTCTGCACTGATACTAGAATAAGAAAAATAAAACTACAATTAAGGTTAGCAAACTACAACTAGAAATAACAAAAACTTTATTTAACTACATCTTCTCACTAACACCACTCCCCGACAGCGATGCTGTTTTGATGATTATCGTGACCAACGACACTAACCTACGGTTCGAGTGTCTACGATCATCGATAATATAGTAACCCAACCAAGGGTTAGGGTCGTGTCCCAAGGGAGTGGTAGTGAAAATAATAGTTAGGCTAGAATTTTGTTCTAGTTAGCTGTAGTTTGAGAAATTATCGAATAGAAACAAAGTAAATTCAAGTGGGTGACACAAACGTGTCAAATATTAAAGGGGGTTTTGTCACAATTAGGTAAAACAACAAAAATAAAGAGAAAATCAAGTATGGGGAAAAGTTCTTGGGGTATGACTGCAATATATATTGATATAAATAGTTGGGTACATGCTTTCAATAGGAAATTTGCAAGATAAAAGTGACTAGGCTAAGCTTTAGATGGAAATAAGTTCCCTTTCGGGCAACTTACTTCGTTTCAAATGGGTTCCTCTCGGACACCCATTTACCGCATGAAGGCCAGCCTACGCCTTACCCCACTTACTCTCTCGAGCTAAGTGTTAGGATATGGGACTAGGGCTCACCCTCTCGGGCTGAGCTTTATGTCGACCTACTCCTTAGGCCATCAGTCTAGCGGTCTTGGTTTCGTGACCTCTCTCTCGAGCAAGCCGAAAACGCATGGGAGGTTTTGTATTTGCAACTACAAACTCATTAAATTAAACCACAACCACTAGGTGAAATCACCATTAAAATGCATCTAACCTATCATCAAACAAGACCCAACAATAATATCAACACATATTTGCTAAATCACACCCCAAGAATGGGAGTTCTTAGCCACACATCAAGAAATAAGAAATTATACCTAAAATGATAGAGAAATCAAATGGGTATACGAAATTAAACCTTAATATAAGCAAATGAAAAAGAATGGAGAAGACCCACTTCCAATTTGGAGAAGATGAACTCCTTCTCTCTTTAAGTCTCCCAAAAACCCTCTCCAAACTTGAGAGAATATATGAAAGCTAAAGTAAAAATTATAATATTGTTTTTATTCTAATCTTTCCCACAAAACTAGTAAAGAATTTAGTATTTATAGACTTCAAAAAATTGTGCTGGCGGATTGCTCGGGGAGGTTAGTCGCGAACGCCGAATGACTCAGCGATTCACCCTTCTTCTAGTTCATTGCCGTTTGTGCTTTTGCCTTCAACATCTGTGCGTTCTGGATCATTGGGCAGTATACTTCTGCTTCGCGGAACTGATCGGTGAAGCGCCGACTGCTCCTTTCATCGCCTTTTTTATCCTTCTCCTTCAGGGCTTCGCGTACTGGAACAAAGGGCGGAGTGCATCCCTTCGGCGAATCGCCAAACATGCTTGGCAATGCTCAGGCTTCAACCTCTTCGTTCTTTTCAGCCTTTTTGTTCCTTTTTGCGCCTAAGTGTCCATGCTTCCACTAAAACTTCAAATACCTTAAACTTAAGTGTTTTCATCAGATATTTAGACTAAATAAGCATTTGCGGACACTATTTCTATTAAAATAAAGCCCTAAATGAGTCCAATTAATGTACTCATTAGTTATTTATGTGTGTTATAAAGAATATACGAATGTGTGGTTTTAAATTTTCATTTTCCGGGTCCAACTAAAGTTAAAAGATAATACAACAAATTAAGAAAAACTAAAATATCTTGTTGAGCTGTCAAAAATTAAAGCACATGATCTTATTCATTTCTCTTTCACTTAGAACGACCTTTCAAACGTATGATGTGTTTGATAAATAGAACGACCTTTCATACGTATGATGGGTTTTGACTTGTAAAAAGGAAAATGTCTTTTATGAAAGATATTTCATAAGAAATAGTTTTAGAAAAATAAGTAAATTTTTTATTTATTTTGTTGTATTTGTTGAGTAAGTAGAAAAATTATTTTAAAAATATTTACATGTAATATAGACAAATAATATGAAAAATGGAGTGGAAGTAATAGTGGATGCCGGTTAGGGGAAAGATGTAATGTAAAGGAGGATGGAGAGGAACCAATCATATGAAATACCACTTGTGAAACTTGTTTATTTTTGAAAGTTTTTAACTAATCAATATATAAAAATTGGAAAACAATTTTTGGAAGATATTTTCCTCAACACACCCTTAGCCACAATTTGGAAAGAATAGTATTCCCTTTGTGTCATTCTCATGTAGAGGTGTAACTGTGTTCTCCTTGATTGTTTTTTTTTTAAAAATTATTTTTTATCATTAGTTATGTTGGCTTGCAGTTTACTTCGTCTAGTTTTTAAATATGTGAAATTCTTATATATTTAGAATAATATAATTTATTTACTATAACATATAAAAATGATCCAATCGAGTAAGAAAATTTTTAAATTGAAATTTGAAAGTACTATATCTAAAACTCACTTTCTTTAATGTTTAATTTGTTCGGATTTGCCTTAGTGGATCAGCAAAATCATACACACAACTCACTTTATATAAAATTGAAGCAATTTCGATGCGTAGAGAAAATGATTAAAAAAGTCCTTAATATATGATTAAATGTAAAATTTAAAATAAAATAAAAAATGTATGACTTAATTTTGAATTTATTTAGTCCTTAATACATAAACATATTAGTAATGGTCCTTAATATATTTCAAAAATACACATATGTCATCATGGGTCATCAAATTTTGTGACCAAAATTTTCATATAGCATCATCACCATTAAATTTGGTGGTCAAGAACTCAAGATTATATATAATTCAATAGGTGTAATAGAGAAATCACTCCTAGTTTCAACTTTCATCATCACTCATTATTTTTCTTTAAAAAAAAGGACCTCATTATCAATTAGTATATATATTATATAGAAAAAATTCACATGATTTATGAAAAAGTATCCATCCCGCTATGATATTCATATATATCAAAGATATATTAAATAGATAAATAATGTATGTATATGTTAAAGATATACTAAATAGATAAATAAGCATATTGTATTATATGAAAGAAGCTTAAGAAATTCAACCCGTTATTATTTTCTTCAACTAGATCAAAAAAGAATTCAAAATAGGATATGATACAACTATATCTCATCATTGATATGATCTTAGATAGAAAAATATGAAGGTTGATGATTAGGGTATACTGTTAGTAAGTAGTCAAACATCTTATCCCTTCGCAGTGCTAGAGTAAGGTTCTAGTTTAAAGCACCTACCTTTTTATCCTTAATATTCTTTTATAATTTATATATTGTTTTCCTCCATTTTTTCTTCTTCTTGCTCTTTCTTTCTTTCGTTTTATCCCTTTCTCCCCCTCTTTTTGCTCTTTCTTTTCTTCCGTTTTTCTACTTCTCTTTGCTCTTTCTTTACTTTTTTTTTCTTCTAAATTATTTTTTCCTTTTCTATTTTTTCTTTATAAATTATTTGTGGTAATGAAAAGATATAGTCATTATTATTTATATTGAAGTTGACTTAAAATATAAATTAATTTTTATTTGATTTATTTTAGAAATAAAAATTATAATAATTAGTATTTTATAATGTTTAACAACTTTAAGGGTATTTCAGATATTTTGACAAGAAAAGGCTTATCAACACTTGTGTACCAAACACATGATATGAAATTGAATATTTATATTAGACAAATAAGAACCTTTATAAATGATATTAAATTGAATATTAAGATATATATTGTATTTTGAAAATAAATTAATTAATAAACATATGTGCTTAAATAAATTATAAAAACTTATTGATTTGTATTTTTCAATTCAGTATGTTTTAATTAAATTAATTATAAAAACTAAAAGTACAGAATCTCTATGCATGAAATGCATGTTTGAATAAAAGATTAATATTATAAATATAATGTCATAAAATTATTTTAAAAAAAAATTGACAAAAAGATAATCTATCAAGTCTAACTTAATAAAATATCTTGCAATGTAAAATATTGAGTCAATACTCCTAAAACAAATTAAATTGAAAATATAACATAAGTTCGAAATTCAAAACAATTTTTTTTTAACATAATACTCTTATGTCAAATTTCCACATAACATACATAATTATGATTTAAATGAAATGGAGAACGTAAGTTTTATTCAACAATGAATTCTAATTTAATTTAAAAATTAAAATATTTTTTAGATAATACGAAAAATTGCATGGAATCACATGAAGTAAATGTTGAGAATAAGAAGGAAATGAAATATAAATAATATTGAAAAATATTTTTAGAAAATATTAGAATAATAAAAATAAAAAGGAATTCAAAATAAAAAAACGAAAAAAAACATTAAAACGAAAAAAATTAAAACAGAAATAAAATTAAGGAAGAAATTAAAAAGTAATTATCTAGTAATTACATCATGTACTTCCCAACAATTAGTAATTTCTCCCTATAAATTAGACAATGTAATTACATAATCAACCAAATAGGACGAATAGTATATATCAAAATACTCTAACCATTAGACTGACTTTCTAAACTAGCCGTATAAGTATTTTTTTTAAATCACTTTTTTTAAAGTCAATTCAGCTGGGGTTTTTTTTTCTTCCCCAAAAATATCACCTTGGTTGTGGGTCACAGGGGACATGGACTGAACCTCTAACAACTGTCCAAAAAGTAAAGTCCGTTTCTCTTAAAAAAAGAAGAAGTTATGAATCTTTATCAATGTGTACTAGACTGTGAAACACCATGCAAAATGGCATGTGGAAATTTGTCTGAGGTCAATTTTGGTTGGCTCATCTTTAAAAAAGATCTTTTCTTTTATTTTCATTTTAAAGATAATAAAAATCTACCTACAATGACAAGAATATTAAGAGAAAATGACCAAAATGATTAGGGTTTGAATGATTTTAATCATTCATATATATCAGCTTATCAAAATAGTTCTTGATGTATATAAAAAATTTATCATTTTAGTTCTTAACCCTAAAATTAACCATAAAAATAAAAAGTACAGTTAAATTTAACGGTGGATCCTCTATATTAAAGAAGTAGCCAAGAAAATAAGTAGCCAAGAAAAGGTTGAAATTAATGAGTTAGAAGAGATATTCAGGAAAATGTTGGTGGAAACTTGTGACAATAGCACTCAAAAACTTGTGATGATAGACACAATCCAACGATTGGGAGTAGCATATCATTTCCATAATGAAATCGAAACATCCATTCAAAACATTTTTTATACGACAATATCCCAACTACAGAGTGAGAATATTGATGACAACCTTTACGTTGTTTCTCTTCGTTTCCGACTACTGAGGCAACAAGGACATTACATCTCTTCTGGTAATTACTATACATAATTACTTAAATTTTAATAGACTTGCGCTTATTATTGTTGGGTGTACGTCCTACAACTTTTAATAAAGTTCAATTTCTTACGTATTAACGATGAACATGATATATATATATATATATATATATATATATATATATAAAATTAACCAACCTGCAACTGATGTCTTCAAGCAATTCATGGACCAAGATGGAAAATTCAAGGAAACGCTTACTAATAATGTCCAAGGTTTATTAAGTTTGTATGAAGTGTCACATCTGAGAGTGCACGATGAGGAGATTCTTGAAGAACCTCTTACCTTTACCACCAGTCATCTCGAGTCTATAGTCTCCAACTTGAGCAATAACTCTCTTAAGGTTGAAGTAACTGAAGCCATTGATTCTGCTGAACTGGAGATCGGGAACCAATCTAAGCGTGATTTGGATGCTAAGAACCTGAACCTATATCACGAGAAGATGTAGCGGAGAGTATGCGTCAGTACTTGAAAGGTACTGAGCATGTAGGATAGAATAAAGCTGAAATAACATATAACTGAATAAAGCAAATAAGCAATGATATAATCTGAACATGATATAGATATTGAATACTGAGCTAACTGAATGCAATGACCAATTTATAACATGCTGAGACTGAATACTTAATATATTGATACATGGTCAATGTAATAGAATCTGACTGAACTGTGGGAGCTACTTGTCACGACCCGATTTATCAAGTCATGATGGCACCTACTATAACCCACCAGTAGGTAAGCCAACCCGTAACCCGGAACAACAAGTAATGGGTCTGAGGGTAGAAATCAAACAAGAGTAGGCAAATAACAATATAAACAGGCGGACGCAAACCAAAAACTTATATACAAATAAAGATACCTCCCAGAACCTGGAAGTCACTAGTACAGAGCTACTGCAAAATGAGTACAAGTCCCAAAACTGGACAACAGAGACTGGACTGTCTCGAAGGGAAGAAGACAAGTCTATATATACAGATGGAGACCGAAATAGTACAGAACGCCGTGTGCTCACCCCCGTCTCCAGATAAGTCTNAAGAAGTTGGTAAGAGCCTATTTTAAGGAAGCTCAATGGTTGTATGCTCGTTATATTCCAAAATGTGAGGAGCATATGAAGAATGCACTTGTAAGTTGTGGGTATATGATGGCAGCAACAACTTCTTTGATCGGTATAGACGAATTTATAAGCACAGAGACTTTTGAATGGATGATAAATGAGCCTTTAATAGTTCGTGCAGCATTGATAATTAATAGAGGAATGGACGATATTAGTGGACATGAAGTAAGTACAACAATACCTTAATTAATCAAGTAATTCCTATTCGTTCTATTAATTGTAACCACTTATTGTGATGTAGGATTAACAACAAAGAGGACATGTAGCTTCAAGTATTGAATGCTACATGAAAAAATATGGAGCATCGAAGAAAGAGGCATATACTAAGTATCATAAAGAAGTTGTCAATGGATGGAAGGACATAAACAAAGAACTCCTCTTTCGTCCAACTGAAGTACCAATATTTGTTGTTGAACGAGTTTTAAATTTTGCACGTGTGACAAACACTCTATATAAAGAAGAAGATGGATATACAAACTCCAAAGGCAAACTTAAAAACATAATTAACTTGTTACTGGTTGAACCTGTAAAAATATGAGGATAATTATGCCAGAACAACAATAATCATTTTCTCTAATGTTTCTTCAATAAAATATGACAACGAATAATGGTAAAACCGTCAAGTTCTTCTAGTTTTTGTATCTCCTTAGCATGTGAGGACTCAAGTTGATATGCTAGTCACTTTCATCACCCTAGATCTAAAGGAAAATATTAATATTAGATTATTTTACACATATACAGATACACACGCGTGTGTGTATATATATATATATGCCCACCCCTAACTAGGGATGGGGATAGGCAAGCTATTCTCCACTTGTAGGTGTATTTATCAGATATTTTTCAAAATAATTAACTTCAGATAAACCAACTTCAATTAACTGCTTGACATAATTTCTTAACGCTACTTCAGCTCCTCGCTTTCAGAATTAATAAAATAATTTGCTTAGTTAAGACAACTTAACATGATTCAGTTTCATTAAGATGACTGAATCTGAATATATATTTAAATATTAAAATTTAAATAATTAAAGACGATTTGTTATCTTTATTTAAAGGGAAAAAGGATAAATATATCCCCTAAATTTCATAAATGATATGTGTATACCCTTCGTTATACTTTTAGGGCATCAGTATCTTTACCGTCCAAATTTTGGAACATATATATCCTTTATACTAACGGTGATACACGTGTCTCAATCTTAATGGCCAACCCAATATTTATTAAACTTCAACCCAAAATTGAAAAATCCACCAAAATTAATCTAAAAACCCGGCCAAATACATAATACCCACAACCCAAAAATATTAACCCAAATCTCCCAAATTAATTCACTTAATTTCAAATTAAACAACTTAAACACTTGTTTAACAACATCTTTCCCCCCGATGTTCATCCCCAAATCAATCTCAACACTAAATCCTCCAATTTCTCATCAACTTCATGAGAGGAAGACCCATCCAACCATCTTCATCCCCAGAATCATCCTCAACACTACATCCTTCATTTTCTCCTCAACTTCCTCACATGTTTCTTGACCCATTTAATTTTTTCTTTAACTAAATCAATCATTTACACATTATCATCATTATACATGATCAAATCTCACCGGAAGCCCTGTTCAAAGACTTCACACAACCGTTGTATTAGATTTTATCCGACAACCATTAAGCTTTAACTCTTTTGTCTACTACATCTTGTGCATATGACGGTTTAAGGCCAACAACGACTGAAATGGATATTATAGTCTTTCTATTTTCGTGTAGAGAAGAAGATTATCGTTGGATTGACACAAGGACTGATACTAGGATTAGGATTTGGTTTAGTATTAGGATTAGATTTGTCTGAAATTTGTTTGGGGAGAAGAGGTAAATGAGAAAGAGAAGGGTTTTTGGGGTTGGAGTACCATCTAAAATTAAGAGAATTGATTTGGGGTTTTTTGGGTGGGTTTTAAAATTAATTTGGGTGGGTCTTTTAATTTTGGGTAGGAAATTTAACAAATGTTAGATCGACGGTTAATATTGAGACACATGTATCACCGTTAGTTTAAAGGGTATATATGCTCCAAAATTTGGACGGTAAGGATACTGATGTCCTAAAAATATAACTAGGGATATACACATCCCATTTACGAAAGTTCGAGGATATATTCGTCCTTTTACACTTGAAACTTTTGTGTCACCCACTTGAATTTACTTTGTTTCTATTCGATAATTTCTCAAACTACAGCTAACTAGAACAAAATTCTAGCCTAACTACATTTTTCACTCTTAATTCCACCTCATGTTGACCCCTGACCGTGACCCTATTATTTGTACTTATATATGAGTGTGAGGATTGATAGAACACTCTGAATTTATAAAGGCAAGAGCAGTACTAGAGGAAATTGAGAAAGTGTTAGCTGATTGATTTAAAGCATGGCAAACATGAGTCAATTACCAATTAGTATTGGCTCAGACAAAGAGGGGAATTTTACATATGCAATGCAACTATTGTCATCATCAGTACTTCCCTTTGTGTTGCATTCAACAATTGAATTGGATGTATTTGAGATCTTAGCCAAAGCTAATGATACTCAACTTTCTTCTTCTCAAATTGTTTCTAAAATGGCTTGCAACAACCCTATTGATGCAGCCAATATGTTATACAGAATGCTTTATCTCTTGGCTACTTATTCTTTGCTCACTTGCTCCATTAATAATAATAATGTTAGACTCTATGGTCTTTCACCAGTGGGAAAGATGTTTGTTAGTGATAATGAAGATGGTGCATCTTTGAGGCCTCTCTTGGATTTGATTCAACAGAAAGTAGTCATTAACACCTGGTAATTGTTTTCTCTTATACTATACTTCCATCGTTTCAACTTATTTGTCTGATTTTAATTTGTCATCAAGTTTAAGAGAATAACAGTGTTTGATATTGTTGTTGAAAGGTAAAAAAACACTTATGAGAAAAAAGAAGAAGCAAATAAAGCATTTGGTAAATCAGTAAAACTACTTTTAAATAGAAGCAAGAACAGTTTTCTGTTGTTGACAAGAATCTAAAAATTTCTGCAAGCAAAATCTACTCGTCATGTTTTCATAGACTAATTATATCATTTCTACTTGTCGTAACCAAAGTGGCTAAATTTTGCCTTGATGGACTTATAGTGACAATAAGTAAATGATAAAATTCAAATTATTCACAAAGTGCAAAAAAGCAAATTAGATCATATCTAACTCCTTTCTATCTATTTTTGAAATCGTAGGTTTGGATTAAAAGATTCAATTCTTGAAGGAGGAGTTCTATTTGAAAGGATGCATGGTGTTAATACATTTGAATATCTTAAGACGGATCACATGTATAATGATGTTTTTAACAAGGCAATGTTTAATCATACAACTCTAATGATGAAAAATATACTAGACAAATACAAGGGCTTTGAGAACATCAAGACTTTGGTTGATGTGGGAGGTGGTCTTGGATCCAACCTAAAGATGATTACAACTAAATACCCAACTATTAAGGGGACTAATTTTGATGTGCCTCATGTTGTCCAACATGCCCCTACCTATAACGGTATCTTTTCATTCTTATTTTTTTTTTAAAAGGGCCGATATACTCTTAACGTTGTCATTTAGAGTTGATATACCTCTTGTTATGAAATTGGCTCATATATACCTTTATCGTTATACATATGACTCATATATACTCTACCGTTACAAAAGAAGCTCATATATACCCTTCATCTTGTGAAAGTTTACTTAAATTTTTTTAAAAAATAATCATGTAGGGGTATATATGATCCTTCTAGCAAAGTTGAAACAAAAAAGTTTTAAAAAAAAGTACGTGTAAGGTGGATCAAATATATCCATATGGATTATATTTTTAACTTCCACAAAAGGAAAAAGGGTATATGTGAGTTATTTGTATAACAATAAGAGTATATATGAATCACTTTCATAACAAGGAGTATATCAGCTTTAAATAACAAAGTTGAGTGCTATATGAGGCCATTTTCCCATTTTTCTTTTAATTTATAGATACTTATTTTTGTATTAATTTGTTTGTCTAGTTTTAATTTGGTACGGATATGTTTAGAAGTGTTCCAAATTTTATACTTCATTTTAAAAAAATTAATTATTACAGGGGTGGAACACGTCGGGGGAGATATGTTTGAAAGTGTTCCAGAAGGAGATGTTATTTTTATGAAGGTATGCACATACCTCAAATTAATTAAAAATTCATATTAAAAAGGTTTAGTAGAAAAAATAATTATTTATAACGATTTGTTGTTTCTTCAAAATATTGATATTTTGTGTTTATTAATATTGATGGAAGTGGATTCTTCATGACTGGAGTGATAGTCAGTGGGTGAAGTTACTGAAGAACTACTATAAAGCTACACCAGCAGAAAATGGGAAAGTAATAGTTGTTGAGAGTATTTTACCAGTAAAACCTAATCATAGCTCTGTGATTAGCGTTTCACAATTTGATATGATCATGTTGGCTAATTCTCCTGGAGGCAAAGAGCGTTCTGAACATGAGTTTCGAGCACTCGCAATCGAAGCTGGATTCAAAGAAATTAACTTAATTTGTTGTGTTTGTAATTTTTGGGTCATGGAATTCTACAAGTAGCTTTACCTCTACTACTTGACTCTAAATGTCATCCATTCATATTATTGTACTGATTTTCTGTTACTTACTTTGTTTCTCTAAAGTAATAATTTAATTATCAAATGCTCTTTTACACTTCTAAAATTTGAGCTTCAAAAGTTTTTCAACGGTAGATTTCAATAAACATTAACTCAAATCTTCCTCTAAATAACTCAAGTTATATGTAAGTTGCTTGTTTCAATTTTTTTGATATATTATTCACTCAAAACAATTCGCTTTTGCGATCAGTCAAATTTTAAATTTGAGCTTTCAATTTCTTCTTTGGTAGAATTTGGACTTCCATTTGATTTGTTCATATTATTACTACTAGATAAAATGATTGGTATTTTATTAATTTCTCTTGGTTTTGTTGGGAGAATAACATCTCGAGAAAGAAAATTATGCATGGCAAATTCTCATTTAAAACAGAGGAAGATGATGAAGAAAAAACAGAGGAAAATAAAGTTACATGGCTATATTCAGTAATAAAGCAATAATTGAGCTATTTTAAGTAATAAAAATGACCGAATAATCACTTTGATTAATTATCTCCAGATCATATTGGTGTATATTATGTATACGTACAGCTTCGTATGTTAGGAGATCGACATAGAACATGATCAAACCATTTTTATCAATATTATCTCAATGTAGTGTACTTCCATCTTTTAGCAAGCTTGATCACTTTAAATTTTGTCCAATCTTGTATAATCACGTATTCATATTCGGATCTACATATATATAAACATTCTTTTTGAGGATGTATTGAACTTTAAATGACGACTCAAAAGCAGATATTTGTAGGCTTCCCTTTCTCCGTGAATCACAAGCACCAATTAACTGAGTTCAAATTAGACATTATTAGTACTCCCGCCTTTTTTTAATTAGAAAAAGTGATCCCGCCATATTTCAAGAATGGACATTAACAAGCTTGATCACTTTAAAATTTTCCTAATCCCTGGTGCATTAGGATTAGGAAACTAATGCACATAAAATTAGTAATAACACTCCGATTAAACTTGGGATTAATCCTCTCTCTATAAATTTATCAACCAATAATCTTTTAATCATTCAATAATTTTAATTTCTTTTTACAATGTCGTACAATTACATGTTCAAATTCATAATTGTGGGAGAAACTGGAGTTGGAAAAACTTGCCTGCTTTACCAATTGACATCCGCGTGGTTCAAACCGGTTTACGAGGTCACAATCGGAGCTGAATTCGGATCCAGAACGATCACCGTCGACCGGAAGCCAATTAAGCTGCAAATATGGGACACGGCGGGACAGGAAAAGTTCCGATCACTCACGAGATGTTTTTACAGAGGCGCTGTTGGGGCTTTGCTAGTTTACGATGTGACTAAGAGGCATACTTTCCAGCAGCTCTCGAATTGGCTCGAGGATTTACAAAAACACGGCGATGAGAAATTGACAGTAATGGTGGTGGGGAACAAGTGCGATCTCGACGAAGAAACTAGGGTTGTTAGTAAAGAGGAAGGCGAGGAATTTGCGAAGAGGAATGAGTGTTTGTTCATGGAAGTTTCTGCTAGAACGGCAAAGAATGTGGAGGTGGCGTTCGGTATCGCGGCGGAGGAAATATGTGGGAAGATCGGAAAGGGGGATTTTGGGACGCTGGAGGGATGTAAGGGAATTACAATTGGGAATTCGAGAGGAAAAAGTAAAAGATTTTACTCATGTTGTGGTTGACGCCCGTTGTCAACTTATTTATATACTAAGAAAACTGCCCGCGCAAACTATCGCAATTAGATCACTATCTTATTGAATTTGTAGTTTAGTTGTTAACTTAATCTGGTTTTAAGTTTGCCTCACTTCGTTCTCGTTTTTGAATGTCTTCGATTTTACAATTCTAAATAATATATTAAATTCTTTAATTTTACTTGCAATGTTGTAACAGGATAAAGAACATATAGATGAAGTATCGTTTGAGACATCTTTAACTTCCCAATGTCTGTCAAACTATGTCCACGTTCTTAATGTATTTGATTTAACTATGCAATTTATTTTTCTTACTTACATTAGGAAAGTCATTTTCTTCATTTTTAAGGAACTTGTTTTCCTAGAGAAAATATTTTTCAAACATTTATGACAAATCAACCGAACATAAAAAAAATTACCAAACACACCCTTAGTCGTGAATGATTTAAAATGAGGTAATAATTGTATCCTTAATTTTTTCGATTATAGATTGTTAAACTATAAACATAAATAATTTTATTAGAAATATGGTACGATTTTAGAATAGACATCATATAATATTACTTTAACTAAAAAAAATATATACTTGAATTCATAAATAGATAAGGGTGCAATTTTTTTCCGAATTCTGCTAATACAAGATATTATATGCACTATGAAGAGATTAAAAGGGGAAAACAGAAACTTAGGATCAATGTTGATCAAGTCATTCTTCCTCTTTCAAGTATGATATATATCATTTTATATATTAGTGTGCGTTGGGGTGGGTGGGATTTCCTTTTCACGTAAGTCAATTAATTGAATTATATTCTATAATTTAAATTAAATAATCTAATAATAAATCATCTGTGGGAAGATCTATCTTTTCGATGGTGTAAGTATGTAATAATATTATCTTAAATGATTTCATGACAAACACTTCAAATTATTTGTGTTAGTGGATTTGTTAATTATTCCACTACTGCCATAATTAGGTAATTAAATATCATTTTTTTTATTGTATTAGATGTTAAAAGTGACAAAGTTATATCTGGCATTATTTCTCATGCCCAAATTTCTTTTTAATAATTAGTATTACATCATAGACATTGGAATATGTGTCGGCACGGGGGTAATAATTTATAAAGCAATGCATATTGCTTGATGAAATGGCTAGTAATACCCAACTTTAAAAAATGTCATTTTAAAGGATATGACGATCTAAATTTAAAAAGATGTCATTTTGAAGGGTATGACTATCCAAATTTAAAAAGGTGTCATTTTGAAAGGTATGACGACTCAACAAAATACAATTGTAACTATGAAACGGTTCACAAAGTTATTTTGGACAAGTATCAACAGTGAAACGGTCCACAAAGTTGATTTGGACAAGTATCAACAGTGAAACGGTCCACAAAGTTGGTTTGGACAAGTATCAACAGTGAAACGGTCCACAAAGTTGGTTTGGACAAGTATCAACAATGAAACGATTCACAAAGTTGGTTTGGACAAGTATCAACACTGAAACGGCCCACAAAGTTGGTTTGGACAAGTATCAACAGTGAAACGGTCCATAAAGTTGGTTTGGACAAGTATCAACAATGAAACGGTCCACAAAATTAGTTTGGACAAGTATCAACAATGAAACGGTGCACAAAGTTGAGTTGGACAAGTACTGAAAATTGGGTATCAACCCATTTATTTTGAAACTTGTTTTAACTTGGTTAACGCCAACAACTAGTATTGTACAAAAAAAAAAATTCACTATTCTTTCTCTTTCATCTGAGATTGACTTCAAGGTAATTCCTATGGATTCAAGTGGTACCTTAAATGTACTCAAGTAACAAGAAGATTTGTTCATATTGCTTCAAAAAAAGGTTTTGAACTAGACCTAACCTCATGTTTCTAGTGCCCTCACCATAAAGAAAGTCTCAATTTGCACACCTTTAAAGTATTTTGATTTTGGGACAATTGACAAAATCAACTTACACTCAGAAAAATGTTCAATGCATGCAATTGTGATACCATAGGCTTGACCTTCAGGTAAATCTCTACATTTTGAAGATTTCCTTGAAGACAATATTTTTAATGAGTGTTGGGTTTTCTATGTCCGGGTCCACATTGAGGATGGTTAATCTTTTTCTTGTTGTTACTCGTGATATTGTGGCATATTATGCCCACTGTGAACACCTGTTTTGAAAGATATAGTTCGCCTCGGCGTAGTGTTTATCCTTGGCTCTTGTAGATTGTCATGGCATAAGAGGGTGCCAATGGTAGTTGGTGTTTGTTAAGCTTGAATGGCCACTTTGACTCGTTTAGAGGCATAGTGCCCATTTAGATAATAAACTTGAAATGATACTTTTGCAATTTGTTTTCTCTACTTACATCAGGAAAATCCTTTTCCTCATTTTTAAGAAATTTGTTTCCCTAGAGAAAATATTTTTCAAACATTTATGACAAATCAACCAAACATAAGAAAATTACCAAACACACCCTTAGAATGATTTAAAATGAGGTAATAATTGTATCCTTAATTTTCTCGATTATAGATTGCTAAACATAAATAATTTTATTTAAAATATGATACGATTTTAGAATCGTGAAAATTAATTATTTTCACAAGACATCATATAATATTACTTTAATTTAAAACAATATACTTGAATTCATGAATAGATAAGGGTGCAACTTTTTCTCCAAACTCTGCTAATACAAGATATTATATGCACTATGAAGAGATTAAAAGAGGAAAACAAAAACTTAGGATCAATGTTGGTCAAGTCATTCTTCCTCTTTCAAGTATGATATATATCATTGTATATATTAGTGTGCGTTGGGGTGGGTGGGATTTCCTTTTCACGTAAGTCAATTAATTGAATTATATTCTATAATTTANAAATTTGGAGGAAATTTAAAAGTTCTATATATTAGAAAATATTGAATTATATACCATAAGTCAAACGGCAGATGGAGCAAGAATTTTTTACTGCATTTACCAGAGAGATGATAACATATCCTATATAGTAGTAAAGTCTTATTCAATTATTATTAAAACTAAGAAAAGAAATCCTCGAATTAAAATATTCTATTAATATTTCATGTAAGAGGAGTTTTATGTTTCAAATGTCTTACCATGATTTTTGAGGACTTCTATGTGAATATGTTGATATCTTTGTGGCCTAATGTTGAAAATAAGATATAAACATACTTTTATCATGATCTTTTAAAGATTCCTAACAACCCATATTGAAAGACTAAATATTCTGATTTTTTTTATGTAATTTGAAATGAGGAGGTTAGCCCTAATTGATAAATGGAAATATATATTCTGAAAATTGATATATGAAGTTAATATTATTTTACAATAAATGACTTAATATAAAATAAAAAAAGATATGGAACGTGATGTATCACTCAGATACATAACTTTATGTGATACATTTGTCATATACATCACTATATGCGATGTATCAGGACGTAATACATCACTTTTACGCGATGTATCAATCGGATACATTACTATACACTGATGTATCGGGATATTGGGTAATGTATCTGAAATTGAGACATGATGTATTGAAATGTTGAGTGATCTATATGAAACTGGGAACGCCGATGTATCGGGACATTTTGGAATGTATCCGAATTCCATAAAACATTTAAGAAATTTTTATAATTTTTTTTAAAAAAATATAAAAATATGATATAACTAACTTTTAACACTATAAAATTTGTTTAAAATTCCTTTATTTTAATTTGATATCGAATAATCGGCTGAAAAATGATGAAGATCACCGTTTTCATTGTGTAGGGACAAATTTTGTGCCGCTATTCTGACGACTTTGCTACAGTATCCATCGAAAAACTCAATATTTTAATTTTTTTTATTTTATTCAAAGATATTGATGGATATCTCCTAGTAGATGATGGAACTTTTTGAAAATCAAAATCTAATTAAATATACGGAAAATGGTCAAATATACCTCTGTACTATTGCAAATAGTTTACATATACCCCTGGTTATACTTTCGGTCTAAATATACCCTTATCGTTATACTTTGGGCCAAATATACCCCTCATCCGTTAAATATTTGAATCTCAATCTTAAAATAGACAAGTGGGGGGTTGGAATTAATTTGAAGTGCCCATATCCTTTTGTCCAAACCAACACCCAAAATAACTCACTTAAACACTTTTTTGCCCAAACCCATTTATAAGCAAACAAAAGCACAACAAACTGTTTGTCAAAAACATTACTAATGGATTAGCTTCACGCAGTACATGAATTTGGTTTTTATAATTACTGTTTTAATTTGTTTTGTCAATCAAAAATACAAAACGTTGAAAAAAATTTCAAACTTTTTAAAAATAGTTCACTATATGTTATTCCTATTGAGTTCAATGTCTCGGTTTAATTCTGAAATTTTTGAAAGTTCAATTGATATGGTGCTTGAAATTTCATTGGTTTCGATTCACCCGCTAAAATTATAAGGCACATTCGGTGGAGAATTTGGAAACGAAATTGTTGGGTCTTCAAATCGATATTCATATTTATGGCCGAATTACTTCTAAAATTTGTGAATGAAAGTTGCTGTAAATCAATGGAATATTGAAAAAAATTTGGGTTAGTATTTTTTTTAGCTGAGATTTTCTCTTGGCGGATATTATTGAGCTAAATTCAGTTTTGGCATTTTGGGTTCTTTAAATTTGACGATGAGTTTAAAAAAAATTCTAAGTTATTCAATAATTTTTCACCGTTGACTCATCAAAATTTCAAGTTGTTGAGATTTTGAAGTGACTGTGTGTGTTCGGATGTTGAGAATCATCAACTTAGATGAATACGGTTATTATTGAAGCGGTCAAAATTGAATCGAAGATTGTTATTTTCTTGGCATTACTCCATTGTTGTATGTTGATATTAGAAGCTTTATTTGGGTTGGGTTATGATAATAATAGGAAACAAGTATTTCTTGTATGTTGAAATCTATAGTAAGTTCACACAAGAATAACCAATAAAACAAACTTGAAATGATACTTATGCAATTTATTTTTCTTACTTACATTAGGAAAGTCATTTTCTTCATTTTTAAGGAACTTGTTTTCCTAGAGAAAATATTTTTCAAACATTTATGACAAATCAACCGAACATAAAAAAAATTACCAAACACACCCTTAGTCATGAATGATTTAAAATGAGGTAATAATTGTATCCTTAATTTTCGCGATTATAGATTGTTAAACTATAAACATAAATAATTCTATTAGAAATATGATACGATTTTAGAATAGACATCATATAATATTACTTTAATTAAAAAATATATATACTTGAATTCATAAATAGATAAGGGTGCAATTTTTTACCGAATTCTGCTAATACAAGATATTATATGCACTATGAAGAGATTAAAAGGGGAAAACAGAAACTTAGGATCAATGTTGGTCAAGTCATTCTTCCTCTTTCAAGTATGATATATATCAATTTATATATTAGTGTGCGTTGGGGTGGGTGGGATTTCCTTTCACGTAAGTCAATTAATTGAATTATATTCTATAATTTAAATTAAATATTTTAATAATAAATTATCTGTGGGAAGATCTATCTTTTCGATTGTGTAAGTATCTAATAATATTATCTTAAATGATTTCATGACAAACACTTCAAATTATTTGTGTTAGCGGATTTGTTAATTATTCCACTACTGACATAATTAGGTAATTAAATATCATTTTTTTTTTATTGTATTAGATGTTAAAAGTGACAAAGTTATATCTGGCATTATTTCTCATGCACAAATTTCTTTTTAATAATTAGTATTATATCATAGACATTGAAATATGTGTCGGCACGGGGGTAATAATTTATAAAGCAATGCATATTGCTTGATGAAATGGCTAGTAACACCCAACTTTAAAAAATGTCATTTTAAAGGATATGACGATCTAATTTTAAAAAGATGTCATTTTAAAGGGTAGGACTATCCAAATTTAAAAAGGTGTCATTTTGAAAGGTATGACGACTCAACAAAATACAATTGCAACTATGAAACGGTTCACAAAGTTACTTTGGACAAGTATCAACAATGAAACAGTCCACAAAGTTGATTTGGACAAGTATCAACAATGAAACGGTTCACAAAGTTGGTTTGGACAACTATCAACAATGAAACGGCCCACAAAGTTGGTCTGGACAAGTATCAACAGTGAAACAGTCCACAAAGTTGGTTTGGACAAGTATCAACAATGAAACGGTCCACAAAGTTAGTTTGGACAAGTATCAACAATGAAACGGTGCACAAAGTTGGGTTGGACAAGTACTGAAAATTGGGTATCAACCCATTTATTTTGAAACTTGTTTTAACTTGATTAACGCCAACAACTAGTATTGTACAAAAAAAGAATCACTATTCTTTCTCTTTCATCTGAGATTGATTTCAAGGTAATTCCTATGGATTCAAGTGGTACCTCAAATGTACTCAAGTAGCAAGAAGATTTGTTCATATTGCTTCAAAAAAAAGTTTTGAACTAGACCTAACCTCATGTTTCTAGTGCCCTCACCATAAAGAAAGTCTCAATTTGCACACCTTTAAAGTATTTTGATTTTGGGACAATTGACAAAATCAACTTACACTCGAAAAAATGTTCAATGCATGCAATTGTGATACCATAGGCTTGACCTTTAGGTAAATCTCTACATTTTGAAAATTTCCTTGAAGATAATATTTTTAATGAGTGTTGGGTTTTCTATGTCC
Source organism: Solanum stenotomum (assembly GCF_019186545.1). Classification (NCBI taxonomy): domain Eukaryota; kingdom Viridiplantae; phylum Streptophyta; class Magnoliopsida; order Solanales; family Solanaceae; genus Solanum; species Solanum stenotomum. The sequence goes on along the minus strand of NC_064289.1, from coordinate 15,840,576 downwards.
GGGTCCACATTGAGGATGGTTAATCTTTTTCTTGTTGTTACTCGTGATATTGTGGCATATTATGCCCACTGTGAACACCTGTTTTGAAAGATATAGTTCGCCTCGGCGTAGTGTTTATCCTTGGCTCTTGTAGATTGTCATGGCATAAGAGGGTGCCAATGGTAGTTGGTGTTTGTTAAGCTTGAATGGCCACTTTGACTCGTTTAGAGGCATAGTGCCCATTTAGATACTAAACTTGAAATGATACTTTTGCAATTTGTTTTCTCTACTTACATCAGGAAAATCCTTTTCCTCATTTTTAAGAAATTTGTTTCCCTAGAGAAAATATTTTTCAAACATTTATGACAAATCAACCAAACATAAGAAAATTACCAAACACACCCTTAGAATGATTTAAAATGAGGTAATAATTGTATCCTTAATTTTCTCGATTATAGATTGCTAAACATAAATAATTTTATTTAAAATATGATACGATTTTAGAATCGTGAAAATTAATTATTTTCACAAGACATCATATAATATTACTTTAATTTAAAACAATATACTTGAATTCATGAATAGATAAGGGTGCAACTTTTTCTCCAAACTCTGCTAATACAAGATATTATATGCACTATGAAGAGATTAAAAGAGGAAAACAAAAACTTAGGATCAATGTTGGTCAAGTCATTCTTCCTCTTTCAAGTACGATATATATCATTGTATATATTAGTGTGCGTTGGGGTGGGTGGGATTTCCTTTTCACGCAAGTCAATTAATTGAATTATATTCTATACTTTAAATTAAATACTCTAATAATTAATAAATCATCTGCAGGAAGATCTATCTTTTCGATTGTGTACGTACTTAATAATATTATCTTAAATGATTTCATGACAAACACTTCAAATTATTTGTGTTAATGGATTTGTTAATTATTCCACTAATGACATAATTAGGTAATTAAATGCCATTTTTTTATTGTATTAGATGTAAAAAGTGACAAAGTTATATCTGGCATTATTTCTCACGCCCAAATTTCTTTTTAATAACTAGTATAGTTATATTATAGACATTGAAATCTGTGTCACGGGGTAATAATTTATAAAGCAATGCATATTGCTTGATGAAATGACTGGTAATAACCAACATGGGTGGTTGTGGTGCACTGGTGGGAGTGTTTCACTCTTAACCAGAGGTCTCGGGTTCAAGCCCTTGGTATGAAAAATATCATGTTGGGAGCGCCACCCTCGAATAGGATTTGCAGTGCGCGATCCTGATTTAGTCGAAATTCCAATTTAGGCTCTAGACACCAGATGAGAAATAAAGGAAGAAGAAGAAAAAAATGGCTAGTAATAATGTAGTAGCAATTACGAAGACTAAACATTATAAAATCTGCAATATGTCATACATGGTTTACCTATAGGGACATATGCATATATTTAATTTATTTACCTCTCTCCATTGTTTTTTATAATCCACGCATCGTATGAGTATATATAAATGTTTTTATATTTCAACTCATGTCTTGGAGGAGGGCCCGTTTCCTGTCTTTCAGAGCGCTAATGCGGTCTCGGATCCGTTGTATGGTTGTAGCCACAAGTGCTATAGGGAATAGGGATTCGTTTATCAACTTATTTCATTTCACATAGTTCAGGATACACTTATTGGGGAGGCAGGTGCTCCCAGAAGGCATCCAGGGTTTGCTACCATCGGTATCTATGTTTTTCATATATTTTTTTAGTCTTTCAGCAGTCGCTGGTGTCACGCCCCGAGCCTACACCCTGGGCGGGACGGGCACTCGGAGACCATTGCTGGTCCTAAGTGAACCCTTGGCCTGACTTTCTTAACTCAGCGGAAACCTAACTCAACAGAATAACTCAATGCAATGGAAGGTCATACAACTACTCAACTGATAAAATCTGGCCAAAAAGGCAACTCGAGTCTCAAAATAGAATATTTACATATATACATAGGTGAGAGACTTAAAACTAACTGACTGACTGTCTATGAAGCCTCTAAAATACTGAGATGGATGTTGGGACAGACCCCGCAACATCCTAATAAAACAAAACTTAAGAACGCATATAACCGAGTCCTCCGAAAAGCAAGAAGGCTCACCACTGACTCTGGAGTGCTCAGCTGGATCAACGGCGTACTGAATGCTGATCCTGGGTATCTGCGTCTGCATCATAAAACGATGTAGGCCAACTGGCATCAGTACATGGAATGTACGAGTATGCGAGCTGGACCGCTAAACAACAACTTAAGCTTGAAAGGGATACAAAAGAGAACTTACCTTGGCTCTGTTCAACTCATGAATAACTAAACTCAATATAAAGCAATGAGACACATGCAATATATATAAAGCTTGTAAAACTATTTAAAACATGACGTAAAAATCATATTTATAATATCATGAAAATATCATGCTTCCTTTCAAAGTCTACTTGTGCAATGCATGAATGAAGTCCCATGCCCCCATCCACACTAAGCAGAACTTCTCGAGGAACCAAGCTCTTTCTACTGAGGGAGTTCTCTAACCGACAGCTACCACTACATGTATAAGTAGTGACACAACGTTTTACCTCACGTTGCCCAAGGACCATCCTATACCTTGCCATCGATATAGGACCTTACTTTAACTTTTGCTTAATGGATCCACTAGCTTAACTTTCGTGATCATTTAAAAAGTATGATCCGAGAAATCCCATGTTTGGCTACATGGTTCTTATGGAGAGTTGAGTTAATATGAACTCGTGTCCCCAATTCGGTGCTCAAGACTACTCCCAAAAATACTTTAGCTCATAAGTGTTTTAAACACATCTTTCTTTAGTTGAGATAATTACTCAAAACTTAGCCCGAAGGCACTTGAAAACTCTTTCTAAAAAGAACAAATCAAAACCGTATTTTTAATATGATCATTAATGACTCGGGATATTCATACTGCTTAAACATTGATGGTATATCTAGAGACCATACTGTTTAAACATTGATGACATACTCAATTTGTCATACTAATCATATTTTAGAAACTCTTTTGCAAAACTCATCTTTTCTTTTTAAAAGAGATAGTGCTCAAACTTCTCAAAACTCTTTTGGAAATCTCCGTTTCCTCTCAACTTAAATGTGAAAACACTTATAAACTTCTTTGGGAAATACTTAGTTCCCTAATTACTTTTGAGAAATGAACTCAACTCTTGACTCTTGACTTAACTCGAAACTCTTAACTTAACTGAAAACTCTTGACTTAACTTGAAACTTGAGACTCTTTACTTAACTTGAAACTCTATACTCTTTACTTGGAACTCTATACTTAAACTTGGAACTCGAGCCTTAAAATGAAGTTAAAACGTTCAATGAAGACTCTTGGAAAACCTTAAATACTTGCTTTGACTTACTTACTTCTAAGCTTGACTTCACTTGACTTGGAATCTAACTTTCCTTGAATTGAAATTAACTTCACTTGAATTGGAACTAACCCTTGATAAACCTTCTATAATACCCAGCCAACCCCAAAAATCCTCTCAATTGCTTAAGATTAGTAAGGATGGGCCATTGTTGAACAATCTCAATTTTCCTAGGGTCAGTAGATACCCTTTCAACAGTGATAAAATGTCCCAAATACTCCACTCTGTGTACACCAAAAGTACACTTTGACTGCTTAGCATACAACTCGAATTGCTTCATTAGAGCAAACACAGACCTGACATGAACAATATGATCTCTCATACTTTTACTGTAAATCAATATGTCATCAAAAAATACCAAGACTGATTTCCTCAATAATGGTTTGAAAACAACATTCATAAGGCTTTGGAAAGAGGAGGGTGCATTAGTTAAGCCAAATGACATAACTAAAAACTCATAGTGACCCTCATGAGTCTTAAAAATTGTTTTATGTGTGTCTCCACTAGCCATTCTCAACTGGTGATACCCTGCCCTGAGGTCTATTTTGGAGAATACTACAGCTCCACCCAACTCATCCAGAAGATCTTCAATTATGGGTATAGGAAACTTGTCCTTAATAGTCAATTGATTTAATGCTCTATAATCCACACAAAGCCTCCAACTCCATCTTTCTTTCCCACTAAGACTACAAGAGATGCATATAGACTGGTACTATGTTGAACGATTCCTTGATCTAACATATCTTGAACCAATTTTTCAATAATGTCCTTCTTAATACCTGGATACCTATAAGGTCTCTTGTTTACAGGGTTGGTAGACTCCAAGAGGGGTATCCGATGATCAAATGGTCCTCTATAGGGAGGTAATGTAGTAGGAATTGCAAATATGCTAGCATATTGATCAATTAAGACAGACAATTCTGGTGATACAACCATGTCTTGATCAACCTGAATATTGTGGCAACTGAGTACTTTACTACCCTCTTGTAGCAATGACATTATGAAGAACGTCTTCCCCATCTATCTTGTTCAAGGCCCTTGCCTTAGTTGCCTTAAGCTGACTACTAGCACCTCTTAGCACATGTTTTTTGCCCTGATACATACACTCAATGGTTCTATTGCTGAAGTCAAATAAAATTCTGCCCAAGGTGTTCAACCACTGAACCCCCAATACAATATCAACATTTCCCAGAGGTAATAGCAAGAAATCTGAAGCAAAAATCGTTCCCTGTAAGAGCCACTGAAGATTTTTACATATAGAGGCAGTTTGCACTTCTTCCATCTGCTACACTAATTGACTGCTCCAAGATAGGATTAGCCTTACAACCTAACTTCTTGGTCAATGAAGTTATAGATACTTCCCGTATCAATCAGTACTTGTAAGGGCCTTTTTTCATGATAACCAGTTACCCTTATTGTCTGATAGCCAGTAACTCCCGTAAATTCTTGCAGGGATATGGTCATGAATTCATTTGTCTCCTCCCTGACCTCTTGCTCAAACTCCACCAATTCAAATTCTGCCTCATCTTCAATTACATCCACCAGAAAGATTTGTTTCTTTGTTTTATAGATGTGTCCAACCACATACTTTTCATCAAAAGAAAAACATAACCCTTTGGCCCTTTTTTCATCCATTTCTGCAACAGTTAACCTCCTTCCAGGGTTATTTCCATTGTACCTGTTAACTCTACTCCCATTTGGTTCAAAAGGCTTCCTGAATGTAGGGTTTGATATGAAAGGCTTCTGAAAAGTTTGAGGTTTAAAAGTGGTTGGAGTAGATAAAATGGCATGTTGGGGTTTGTTATTGGTTTTCAAACCCCAAGACTGAGCTTGAGCTTCAAAGACACATTCCTGCAATCTAGCAATTTTATAGGCTTGCATCAACGTTCTTGGATTCTGAATTCTTACCGATTCGTTTAACTCTGGCTTCAACCCCCCCTAAAAAACAACTGATTGTATTTTCAATTGACAAATTCACCCCAGTCAGTAGTCTATCAAATTCAGCCTGGTATTCCTTAAGAATGCTAATTTGCTGCAGATTCTTGAGCTCCTCCATTAGGTCTTCAAACCCTTCCCCAAACCTCTCACTCAAGGCTAGCACATATTCAGTCCATGTAGGGTCCAAAACTGCATTCCTAGACCTTAGATACGACATATGCCAAGCAATGGCTTCCCCTTCTAAATGGATGGAAGTTACCCTTTTCATCCATAGCAGAATTGGTCTATTTTATACAACCAAGTTCGCAAATCAATCCAGAAAATTTAGGAAATTCCAATCGTGAATATCAAGTATAGAATTACTAGTAGGAAGAACTCCATTATGCATTTCTCTGGGTCGATTCTGATGTGGGCATTCTATCGAACACCTTCTGGCATTTGAAGATTCCACTCTATTAGGTTCTCGTTCTCTTCCTCGAGTATTCATGTATCCAATCACCTCCTTGATTTCGAGAAACTATTTATCTGTTTGCGTATTACGATCGTTAATACTAGTCATACCTTCCATCACTTTCTGCAATTGATCCTGAATTTGCAGAAGTCTAGCATCCATATCTTCCATGGGTCTTTCTTGATTCTTGCTTCTGGTCATAGCCGTGTTGAGGATAGCCTTGCTTTGATACCAATTGATGCACAAACAATGGAAATCGATAATCGGGTGGATAGTGTTAATCTAGGAACAGTAGTTCGGAAAAGAGGATGGCTAAAACAGGGGAGTTCCGAGTGTTTAGCTTTGAGAGAAATAGTAGGAAGGAGAAGAGAATTCTTATTATGTCAATCAATGAATGATACTATTACACTTGAGATCCTTATATACTATTGCAACACAATTCTGTACTATTCCATTAGGCGGGAGCTGTGTAACTAACTGGTTTAACAATACAACTAACTATTTGAATGATAGTTTTAACCAACTTGCCAGCTCAACAATATGTTCGTCAGTCTTGTATCAATGTATTTGAAGCCCTCCAACTTTAATTTAGGTTAGAATGGTTTTTGAAGATGCCATTTTTACCTTTAACATGTTGTGTCATTGTTTCATTTTATGCATGTTTTATTGATCTGTCGTGGAGAAAAAGTTCTAGCATCATGTAGTGATGCATTCGCACTCATGGCATTTTCCCATCCAATAATGGGTGTTGAAGTCAGCGTTGTGTATGATTGTTGGTAATTACTTACTTTCAAGCATTTTCTTTGAAGTTCATAGGAAGAGTGAAGGTAACAAGACCAATCAGTCTACATGAATCTATATTGTTACACTGTATAGTTTAGTTACTTGTTGCTTCTTTTACTAAGTTTAGACGGTGAATGCAATGACTGACTTAAGAAAAGTGTTGTTCTGGTTTGTCTTTTTAACTCAAATAAATAAATTTCAAAGTGAAAAATCTCTGCTAACTTCTTTTACTGTTAGTTGATAAATCAGATGGGAAGGTTGCTTATAGGAAGGATTCCCTTTGTGGGGACGGCCCGGGCTCACTAGGTGGACAGAGAAAGGTCACTACAATTACATTTTATACCTTGCACACTTGTATATTTGTTATATGCTTTGCTTCAGTCTAACGTTCTCCAGCATAATGGTCAAATATACAAATTACATTAGACATTTTTTAAAATTTTCCTGCAGTTCCATATTGATAGATGAAATAACCATCAATACACTTTGCATTTTCTAGGGATTGGGATGAAAGAAATGGGTTAGAGAGTGAGATGCTCCGGAATATTACACGTTAGAGAGTGTATTACACTTTTTGTGCCACAACTATATAAAGTGTCTAAGTGTTCAAATTCGAGAGGGTACAAGTGTTTAATAGGTTCAAGTCCTAGCCTCCTAGTTGAGGTGTCTAATTAAGTGAATTATGCGGACAACTTTAAGGGGCCATGAATAACTTAAGCCTCGTATATATATGTTAGGCTATTGGTCAGGCACATGTTTACGATTTCAAGTTATAAATATCAATATGGAAGATAAAAGTACATATGCATCATTACAAAACTCTAATATGCAAAAAAGTAATTAAGACAACTAAAAGGACAAAATATAAAAAAATCCCAAGGAAAATACAGAAATAAAATATGGAGAGGTTAGAACCCGGCTGTGACAATTCAAAATATATGGATAACAATTTAAAGATAAGGATGACAAGTTGTTGAATCATCATTAATTGCTAAACTCCTGCATCATGGTGTTTAAATTTCACTATTTCATGCATAACATCAATGTTCTTCATCGTTCTTATAATTTGTGGTGTTTAAATACAAATCTTTCGCTTTTGACGCAGTTAATCCATGTGTTTCAGTCATATCCAAATCTTTTGGATTACCTCCATATGGGAGTTCCCATTCAAAGTGGAGTAACTGTGCCAAAGGAAGTCCAACATTAGCTAAATCAAATTATATTTCTGGACACATTCTTCTTCCTTCACCAAACGGGATAAACTCAAAGTGATTTCCCATAAAGTCAACCGAAGAGTTCTCGAATCTCTCTGGTATAAAACTTTCAGGATTTTTCCAATTTTTTGGATCTCTTGCAAGTGCCCATGCATTGACAAGTACTCTAGTATTATGAGGAATGGTGTGTCCATCTATATTTGTTTTCTCCCTACATTCCCTTGGTCCTATAAGAGGAACTGGAGTATGTAGCCTTAATGTTTCACTTTAGGTATGTCAACTTTTAAATGTCTTCTTCACCATAGTTTTTCTTTCCCTTAAAAACTTTCCTCACTTCACTTTGGGCCTTCGCCATAACATTTGGGTTCATCATCAATTCTGATAATGCCCAAATAATAGTCGCAGATGAAGTTTCAGTTCCAGCAATAAAGATGTCCTATAATAACAAACAAATAAATTAAGTCAATTGATTCGATTGTTCAAGTAGCTAGAAACCTTAAAATGAACTTCCAAATTCGAATAGCATATCCAGTGAAACCCCATAAAATGGGGTCTGGGAAAAGACTAAAGATAATAATGAGATGAGAGAAAACTTACTGAAATAACAGCTTTAATATGGTCATTTGTGATTGGAAATTGAAGTTCCGCATTCTCTTTCACCCTAAGGAAAACATCAACCAAATCTTCATCTCCAAACTCACCATTTCCCTTCTTCCCAGCTGCTTTATTTTCAATATGTTCATTAATGATATTTTCCATAATTGCATCAATCTTTTGATGTGCTTTCACCAATCTAGATTTCACACCACTTATATTGTGAAGTAACTTCCAAGAAGGGAACAAATCAGCCACATCAAATCCTCCAGCAAAGACAAGTACTTCCTTTAGAATTGTTATGAACTCGTTTCGATCTTTGCATATTTTTCCAAAAGTTGATCTACAAGTAACACAATTTGTAAACTGAAAAACTTTTTCCGTCATATTTATTGTAGAGCCCTTTGTGGAACAAATAGATGAAATGAGACTCGAAAGCTCATCTTGTCGAATTCCACTAAAGGACTTGACCATCTTCGCACTAAGAAGTTCAACAATACAAATTTTACGCATTTGTCTCCAATAGTCACCATATTGGCAAAATGCAACGTCTTTATTATTGTAAAATATGATGTTTGTGGATACAAATTGTGGCCTATCAGCAAAGGCGAGGTCATGAGTTTTTAAAATTTCTTGTGCAATAGTAGGTGATTATATGACCACAACAGGAACTTGCCCGAGTTGCAAGTATATAATAGGTCCATATCTTTGCGATAAATTTCTAAGAACGCGATGTGAAAGTCCTCCTCCGATCAAGTGATGAAGATTTCCAATAAAGGGAAGTCTCCATGTCCCTGGAGGCAATCTTTGTTTTTTGTTTTTACTCCATTTTCTAAGTAGAATTATTACAAGGGAGGACAAGAAGAGGAGCAATGAAACTAAGTTAAAAAGAGAAGAAAACATTTTTAATATTGCTTTCAAGTAACATTAGCTCATCTTATATTGGCTCCTTATTATAACATTGAATAGTGTGAGTACGTAGGAGATTCTTCGACTTCACGTGATAACGATAACGATAGTAAATAAATCCTAACATGATAAAATTAGTCTTAAAATATGATATATATATAAACAAGTAATAATCATTTAATTTAATCCATAACTTAAAAATATTTATTTAACTTATAATAAAAATGAAATCTTATTTAAAAAAATGCAATTTATTTCTAGTGATTTTATTTCTAATTTCTTCTGTATTTTCTTTTAATTAATTTTGTTTATTTTAAAAATAAATCAGATTATACAAAATTTAATCGATTATATTTCTATAACACATAAGGAAGACTCTGAAACCTAATGAAGTTCTAGTTGCACGGAAGTTCCTATTTTGATATTTCAATTTTTGGTATTACTTTTTAAAATAAGGAAGGATGTGAATACATGAAATTTGGAGGAAATTTAAAAGTTCTATATATTAGAAAATATTGAACCATAAGTCAAACGGCAGATGGAGCGAGAATTTTTTACTGCATTCACCAGAGAAAGGATAACATATCCTATATAGTAGTAAAGTCTTATTATTAAAACTAAGAAAAAAAATTCTTGAATTAAAATATTCTATTAATAATTCACGTAAGAAAGAGTTTTATGTTTCAAAAGTCTTACCATGATTTTCGAGGACTTATATGTGAATATGTTGTTATCTTTGTGGCCTAATGTTGAAAATAAGATATAAACATACTTTTATCATGATCTTTTAAAGATTCATAACAACCCATATTGAAAGACTAAATACTCTGATTTTTTTATGTAATTTGAAATGAGGTTAGCCCTAATTGATAAATGGAAATATAAAGTCTGAAAATTGATATATGAAGTTAATATTATTTTACATTAAATGACTTAATATAAAAACAAGATATGGAAAATTGTAGAAATAAAATTAGCTAATATATATATATATATATATTATTCATATATAGCAAAGTTACAAAGCTATTGAGGTCGCAAAAACAGTTTTTTTAGCCACAATAAGTTGTTTTTGCAGCAATAAATATGTATAATAACAAAGAGTGCTGAAATCTTTATCGACATAAGATAAATGTCATTCGATCTAATATCGCTATACAAACATTTACAATGAATACTAATTGCCTTTAAAAGAATATATTTAGCAATAATGAAATTATTGCTATTAATTAATTACCGCTAAAGATCACTTTTAAGTATAGTGAGTGTGCTAAATCATCAATGTTTAATTTTTAAGAAAAAAAATCAGGATCTAATTTCAGGATTGATGTATATCATTTATGAAAAAAACACAAAAGATAATCTAAATCTTATCGTATGTACGTACACATGACATATTGTAAGCCACCGTGGAAAAAATGAAGAATGCTAAACAGATCAAGATAAGAAAATATAGAGTCGTCAATAGGGGCTAGGCCCGTTGGGCCTGCCTGGCCTAACTCAAGATTTGATAAAGTTGGGCAACATTTTTTGAAGCCATTTAAGAAAATGGCTTTTTAGCCTGGCTTAAATAAGCCTGTCGATTTGTGGGGTTTGAGAAATATGGATAGGGCCGGTCCGTGGGCTAAATAAAATTAATTAAAAAATAAAAAATAAAATAGAGTATTAAAATTAACAAGAGTCTAAACTCAAAATCAGTTTAAAATTTGAAATATTATAATTTAAATACAAATTATGTTTATAAAATACATATTACGTAAAATAAAAATTCCCTAAAATTTCTAGGAATCAATACATAGGCCGTAGACTATGGAATATTGTCATAGTTTTTTGTGTTTTATTATGATCATTGGAAAATAATTTGGTTTATATTTGTAGTTAGTTATTTATGCTTTTACTTGAAAACAAACTTAATAAATATTATAATGATAATTTTATTTGTGGTTTGATTAACAAGTAGTAACACTAACATCATGTAATATTATCTTGTCGATATTTATGATAATATTTTTAAATTATAATTTAATTTTAAAAATTATAAAAAATATATTTTTACGTTAAGAGGGCTGGCTCGACAAGCCCGTAGCCCACATACTTCTGGGTTGCGCCGACTATTTTTTGGCCTACACCAAAAATGGGCTAACCCGACCTGACCCGTCAAATTTCAAAGAATATATAAACTAGCCCAGATAAGATGGGTCAGCCCATATTGACAGCTCTAAGAAAATATAACAACCTTTGTCAGCCTCTCAATAATAGTATGAGAAGGTGATATCATCTTAAATATTTATTGTTAGTAGTATCTTGTATAATGACGTTTAAATTAACATTATTAGAGGTCTTGTTCTTTATCGGTGTATATAACAAATTAACAACCATAGAGTCACTATTAGCAAAAAAAATAAAAATTGGATATCGGATTGATTTTTTTTTAATTATAAACTAATAAAGTGTATTATTTGGGATTCAAACCCCCATCTTCACTGTAGTAGGATATATTTCTACATGTTTTTTTTGGTTTTAAACTGTTTATATTAAATTTATTTACACTCTTTAATTTTACATTTTCATGAAAATTTCGACCTACCAAAGTCGCTTTATTATTATTTTTTTTTTTTGTAAAACCCTCCGAGCTCTAGATGTTGATTTTTGTAAAATAAAATAAAGGAAAAAGGGTTTGATGTATTCCTTAATTTTGTTATTTAAAATTGATATATTTCTCGTTATTAAAGTGACTCATTCATACTCTTACTGTTATACAAATGACTCATATTTTTACACTAATGAATGAAAGAAAAAAAAAATAAGAAACTCAAATAACGATAATCATAATAGATCATTTATACCCCTACATGGATTTAAAAAAAAATAAAATCATAAAAATAAATTCAAAATTATTTTTTTTGCTTTTGTTAGATGAAAATGGTATATGCAATGTGTGTCATTTTTGTAACAATATGGGTATATATGAGTCACTTTTGTAACGATAGGATATATATGAGCTAACAAGGAGTATAACAATTCTAAATAGCAAAGTTGAGGGGTGAAATAATATCTTTAATGGTCACTCAACTAAAGATTTGTCACACAACTAAGGATATATTGTTTTCATAGAACAATTATTGTCATCATCAGTACTTCCCTTTGTGTTGCATTCAATAATTGAATTGGATGTTTTTGAGATCTTAGCCAAAACTAATGATACTTAACTTTCTTCTTCTCAAATTGTTTCTAAATTGGCTTGCAACAACCCTATTGATGCAGCCAATAAGATAGTTGTTGAGGCCATTCAAGCAGTGAAACCTAATCATACTCATATCTCTGTGGTTATTTCACAATCTGATTTGGTCATGTTGGCTCAAACTTCCGGAGGCAAAGAGCATTCTCACTAGGAGTTTCGAGAGCTCGCAACTGAAACTTGATTCAAAGGCATTAACTTTATATGTTGTGTGTCTAAATTTTGGGTCATGGAATTCTATAAGTAGCTCTACCTTTATTATTTCACTCTAAATATCATCTATTAATTATTCTCTTTTTTTTTTTTTTTTTGTCCATTATATTTTTTCTAGTTCATATTAAGTGAATTATTGGGTCTTTTTCAATATAATTTAAAATAAGTGAATTGCTCAAAGTTCAAGAGAATTAATGAAAGTTTTTTTTTCATATTTATCATTTATTTAATGAACTTCTTTTAACATTTTTCAAAATTTTCATATTTCGACTAGAGGGAGTATATACAAAACATATATTTTACTCTCTCCGTTTTACAAAGAATGGTCTGGTTTGACTTGACACGGAGTTTAAGTAAATAAAGAAGACTTTTGAATCTTGTGGTCCTAAATTAAAGTTATGTCAAATGTACAAAATTGCCCTAAATCTTGTGGTCTTAAACATGCCACGTGGAAAGCAAAAAGTAAAATGTTACCAAAAAAAGAAAGAGGTCATTCTTTTTTAAACTGACTAAAAAGGAAAGGAGGTCATTCTTTGTGAAACGGAGGGAATACTTGTTTTACTCTTAGCATTAATTCTTTATTCCTCAAATCATTTTTCAGACCTAATAATAAACTCTCAATGTCCACTTTTATTTGTCATGTTACACTTTTCGAAAGTCAATTTGATTAATTATCAAAGTTAAATTAGATTACATTAATTCGATATTTTAAACAAAAAATTTAGATATTCAAAAACTATGCGAAAAATACTATAAATTGTAATTTTTTGCATCAATATGATGAAAAAAATACATTATAAAATATTAGTCAAAGTTCTTTTCGTTTGACTCTAAAAAGGAAACCACAACAATTAAAAGTTGATGGAGGGAGTAGGTACTAGGATCCGGCTCCCCTCCATTACACCTTCCCTCCATTTCGTCAAGTACACCTCTAGATGAAAGACATGTGTCTTATTTAAAGTCAAGATTATATTATATTAACAAATATCATAATCATAGTTAAGTCAACTAATTTTAGAAAACTACTCTCCAAAATTGGTAAGAATTACAATATATTCCATACAAAATTTGATATTTATTAATATCATTAATTTCATCTTATATTTTTATACTTCAATATTAAATTGTTTGATATTTAAGGTGAAAATCAACTAAATAATTTTCTGTACGAGTAAACTTTATTCTTGAAATATTATATGTGAAACAAAAAACAAAAGTGAAGACTTATCAATGTTGAAAAAAAAACCATAAAATAAAAGAACACGAAACAAAACTAAAAAATAAAAAGACAAAAGTTTTTTAAAAATTAAACGATACCAAATTATTCCAAGGAGAAAATGTGGCTATTGTACGTTTGAAGGGAAAAAAAATATACGTTTTTTAAAATATTCTTTTATCTTCTTTTTTGTGTGAAAATAAATAAAACATTGTTTTAAATGCAAATATTTTTGAAGACTATTATTTATCACAATTAATATAAACATTTCATGTTCTACAATTTTAATATTTAAATATAAAAATATAAGATGAAATTAATGATATTAATAAATATAAAATTTTGTATGGAATATATTGTACCTTTTACCAAATTTAGAGATTAGTTTACTAAAATTAGTTGACTTAACTATAGTTATGATATTTGTTAATATAATATAATCTTGACCTTTAAATTTTAAATAAGACACATGTTTCTTATCTAAAGGTGCACTTGACAAAATGGAGAGAAGGGGTAATGGAGGAGAGCCAAATCCTAGGTACTATGGTAAAAATACTTATGGCAATTATTACTTCTTAAATTGAGTGCAAAGTTTAAACTGGACAATTAAAAGTAAACAGGGAGTACATACTGTACTAATTTTCTACTTTTTCCCTCTAAAGTATAATCAATAAGGGATTGTTTGGTAGGTGGTAAAGAAGCAATTTTATAACTGATACATATATAAATAATAAAAGAATTATTATCTTATGCCGGATAAAAGATGAAATAATTAATATTCACATAATTAATATATTCATAATTAATATCTGCATAATTTTAACCCAACTTCCGAACAATCCCAATTGATTGATCAAACACCCATAAAAATTTGCACCTTTATGTGGCTTCCAAGAAGAAGATAAAGGGCAAAAATGTTTATCATCGAAAATTAGCTATTTTTCCAAGAACAATTCAAATAGTGGTTGAACAATTAATTCACAAACGAAAGAGTGACTATGTAGATGGCTTTTGTTATACTATATATTGCTCCCTTTATTTTAAGGAAAAAATTATCTAAATATACAATTTATTTTATTATATTCTCTAGAATTTTTTATCATTTGAAAAAATTATAAAAATTTCTACTAATCTTCTATTTTCAATACATTACTTTACAGAGTGTATCAATCAGATATATCAATTTACGTGATGTATCACTCAGATACATAACTTTATGCGATATATTTGTCATATACATCATTATATGTGATGTAGCAGGACGTAATACATCACTTTTACGCGATGTATCAGTCGGATACATCACTATACGCCGATGTATCGAGATATTGGGTAATGTATTTGAAACTGAGACATGATGTATTAAAATGTTGTGTGATCTATATGAAATTGGGAATGCCGATGTATCGGGACATTTTGGAATGTATCCGGATTTCATAAAAAATTTAAGAAATTTTTATAATTTAAAAAGAGAGTAAAAATATGATATAATTAAATTTTAACACTATAAAATTTATTTAAAATTCCCTTATTTTAATTTGTTTGTTCTATTTTAATTTGATATCGAATAATCGGTTGAAAAAAGACGAAGATCACCATTTTCATTGTGTAGGGACAAATTTTGTGCTGCTATTCTGACGACTTTGCTACAGTATCTATCGAAAAACTCAAATATTTATTTATTTATTTTTTATTCAAAGATATTGATGGATATCTCCTCGTAGATGATGGAACTTTTTGAAAATCAAAATCTAATTAAATATATTATATTGAGAGCTTCTCTCTTTGTGAAGTAGATATAATTGTTTTAATTTTTCCCTTTTGAAAGTACCAAGAGATGTCTGTTGATAAATTAAATGGAGTAATAAATGATTATCTTATCTTATACTTTCTCCGTTCCTATTTAATTGTCTATTTTAGAAATGACACACAAATTAAGGTAACAATGATTAATATAGTGAAGTTACAATTTTACTTTTATAGTACGATTTATAATTCCAAAATAAATTCACTCAAGATAATTAATTAATGTTGAGAAGTTCATAAATAGAATATTTTTTACTTCTTTAAAATAAAATAAAATAAAACAATAGTGGTGGTGTCAATCTTTAGGTCTTTCATAATTACTTAAAAGGTTTTTCTTTTTTCAGACTTTTATATCACTTGTCTAAAAAGTAATATAAAATTTAGGTGCAATGACCTGAGAGACCCTTTTACTTGGTTTTATTTGTCAGTTGAACCCTTATACTTACGACTTTGCCAACTGAACCCTTAAACTTACTAAAACACAATATTTTAAACACATTTGACCATTGACCAAATTTATGTGACACTAATATTACTGAGATGGAAAAATATTTGACTGCACGAGCCTTAAAGTGAGTGAATATATATTTTTTATATTAAAAATCATAAAAAAATAATTTAAATTAAAAAAGAGAAAAAGCAACCCATCAATCCTCTATCCCATTGCACTCCCTCACTGTAACTTTCTTCTTCCTCAGCCCCCCACCCCTATTCTCTCCTTCTTCCTTGAAACCACCCACCAATCCACCCTACCCCACCCCCTTCTTCTTCTTCTTAACTCCGGCTCCTCACCCCACCTAACCAAATCTCCTATCTCAATCATTTTAGTTTCTTTACTTTTAAAATTTAAAATTCTTCTCTATGAATTTTGGTCGATTTACACACTTTTAAAATTTAGGTTTTCGAATCTTGTTTGTGAAAGATTGAAGTTTAGATAATTTTGAAATCTTGAAGATTAATGATGTTTACTGAAAAGTTGAAAAACTTTATGAAGAAGCTTGAAAAATAACAAATGAGTTTTGTGCATTTATGAAATTAATTCAAAATTATGAAGAAAAATTATTGGGTTTGTGTTGGTAAGCTTTTAGTGTAAAAAAAAATCATGTCAAATAGGAAGAATTAGACCAATTTGACATGAATTTAGTGCTCAATTATGAGCAAATATGAAGAACACGATACCGAAAATTTTAATGTGCAAACTTATTTTTATTTTTAGCTTTCAATTTCTTATGTGACATTTAAAATGACATGGAATTCTACAAAATGACGTGGAATTCCATGTGTAAGCGGTTGTGCTATACTCACACGCATAGAATAAGAAAGGGGTTTAAAGTATTACGTTTTAGTGAGTTTAAGGATTCAATTGGCAAAGTCGTGAGTATAAGGGTCCAACTGACAAACAGAGCCAAGTATAAAGGTCTTCCAGATCATTCTGCCTAAAATTTATAAAGTGATAGAAATATTATAAAGTGAATGATTAATCAGCTTATAAAATTTATTGTGACTTCATATTTGCAGATTTGGTTTATGAGAGAAGAGATGAAGGACATATTTGGTTTCACTGGGCGAGCCAATTTGCTTGCAATAAATTTTAAAGCAACATAAAATAAATAACAATCACAAAAAAAAATGAAAAAGCATGAATATTTTATTGATAAATAGAGCAAGTATAATTTTGTTCCTCCCTTAATTCTTCTAGGTTTCTCCATATGCAAGGGTTGACATATTTCTCGAATTAGGATGATCTGGTTTGATATCGTTATGAATATTTCATAAATTTGTGAAATATTCAAGATGTCTCTTAAGAGAATATATTACTTTTTATATAGACATAAACTAGAGTTTAAGATTGAGTAGCCTCCAAGAACCTTAACTGGAATCAAATACATTCTATAGAGTCCCAACTAGAATGTAACACGTTTTATAGAGTTCTATAATTTTTCAATATCTACGGGTTCATTTGGCTATTTTCTCCAGCTATATCCTAGCCCTTGTCCTTTATTCGAATTTAAAAACAACTTTAGAATTTTCTTAAAATTCAATAAATATAAATTTGTTAACAAAAAGATGAATATGCACCATTTGTTAGACAATATTTGTACTAGTTTTTAACGAGAGTATCACAAATTTAAGGAGTGTGACTGCGTGAGGATTGATAGTTCCACCTAAGGATGGCAAAATGAGTGATTTATATGGGTCTCCACTCATAAGTATCAATTTTAAATGAGTTGGATACCTTACACATTTAAAATGGATAAAAAACGAATAATAGTCATATTACCCATTTAAAAGTGGATAGTCAGATGGGTAAAAGAAAGAAAAATAGTAAATGGCCTGGTGGGGGTGGGGTGAGGTGATAAAAAAAAAACTACAAAAAGATTTTGTTTTAAAGCTTTTAACAAGATACCTATTATAATATGAGTACCTATATTTTCCTATAGTATCCTTTAGGTAACTCATTTTTACTCATTTAAAATATGACTTGGGTCGAGTACTTTATCCATTTTTATTTAGCTCGTTTTCGATCGACTCATATCAACTCGGGTTGTGATAGAAGGAGTTGTGGCACTTTCGTTAGGGGGAATCAGACTAGACTGTCATTGTTCTAGAAGAGGAAGCGTAGGTAGCACATTGAGCCATGTCTGTCTACGGTGAAAGATAGCCCTAAACTGAGGACTCCAGAGATAGTATTTCTCGACCCGCTCATTTGTCACTCCTAATTCCACCTCATGTTGACCCCTAACCGTGACCCTATTATTTGTACTTATATATGAGTGTGAGGATTGATAGAACACTCTGAATTTATAAAGGCAAGAGCAGTACTAGAGGAAATTGAGAAAGTGTTAGCTAATTGATTTAAAGCATGGCAAACATGAGTCAATTACCAATTAGTATTGGCTCAGACAAAGAGGGGAATCTTACATATGCAATGCAACTATTGTCATCATCAGTACTTCCCTTTGTGTTGCATTCAACAATTGAATTGAATGTATTTGAGATCTTAGCCAAAGCTAATGATACTCAACTTTCTTCTTCTCAAATTGTTTCTAAAATGGCTTGCAACAACCCTATTGACGCAGCCAATATGTTAGACAGAATGCTTTATCTCTTGGCTACTTATTCTTTGCTCACTTGCTCCATTAATAATAATAATGTTAGACTCTATGGTCTTTCACCAGTGGGAAAGATGTTTGTTAGTGATAATGAAGATGGTGCATCTTTGAGGCCTCTCTTGGATTTGCTTCAACAGAAAGTAGTCATTAACACCTGGTAATTGCTTTCTCTTATACTATACTTCCATCATTTCAACTTATTTGTCTGATTTTAATTTGTCATCGAGTTTAAGAGAATAACAATGTTTGATATTGTTGTTGAAAGGTAAAAAAAACACTTATTTTGAGAAAAAAGAAGCAAATAAAGCATTTGGTAAATCAGTAAAACTACTTTTAAATGGAAGCAAGAACAGTTTCCTGTTGTTGACACGAATCTAAAAATTTTTGCAAGCAAAATCTACTCGTCATGTTTTCATAGACTAATTATATCATTTCTACTTGTCGTAACCAAAGTGGCTCAATTTTGCCTTGATGGACTTATAGCGACAATAAGTAAATGATAAAATTCAAATTATTCACAAAGTGCAAAAAAGCAAATTAGATCATATCTAACTCCTTTCTATCTATTTTTGAAATCGTAGGTTTGGATTAAAAGATGCAATTCTTGAAGGAGGAGTTCCATTTGAAAGGATGCATGGTGTAAATACATTTGAATATCTTAAGACGGATCACATGTATAATGATGTTTTTAACAAGGCAATGTTTAATCATACAACTCTAATGATGAAAAATATACTAGACAAATACAAGGGCTTTGAGAACATCAAGACTTTGGTTGATGTGGGAGGTGGTCTTGGATCCAACCTAAAGATGATTACAACTAAATACCCAACTATTAAGGGCACTAATTTTGATGTGCCTCATGTTGTCCAACATGCCTTTACCTATAACGGTACCTTTTCATTCTTATATTTTTTTTAAAAAGGCCGATATACTCTTAACGTTGTCATTTAGAGTTGCTATACCTCTTGTTATGAAATTGGGTCATATATACCTTTATCATTATACATATGACTCATATATACTCTACCATTACAAAAGAAGTTCATATATACCCTTCATCTTGTGAAAGTTTACTTAAATTTAAAAAAAATAAATCATGTAGGGGTATATATGATTCTTCTAGCAAAGTTGAAACAAAAAAGTTTAAAAAAAAGTATGTGTAAGGAGGATCAAATATATCCATATGGATTATATTTTTAACTTCCACAAAAGAAAAAGGGTATATGTGAGTCATTTGTATAACAGTAAGAGTATATATGAATCATTTTCATAACGAGGAGTATATCAGCTCTAAATAACAAAATTGAGTGCTATATCAGGCCATTTTCCCATTTTTCTTTTAATTTATTGATACTTATTTTTGTGTTAATTTGTTTGTCTAGTTTTAATTTGGTACGGATATGTTTAGAAGTGTTCCAAATTTTATACTTCATTTTTAAAAAATTAATTATTACAGGGGTGGAACACGTCGCGGGAGATATGTTTGAAAGTGTTCCAGAAGGAGATGTTATTTTTATGAAGGTATGCACGTACCTCAAATTAATTAAAAATTAGTGTGAAAAAAGGTTGTAGAAAAAGTAATTATTTATAACAACTTGTTGTTTCTTCAAAATATTGATATTTTGTGTTTATTTATATTGATGGAAGTGGATTCTTCATGACTGGAGTGATAGTCAGTGCGTGAAGTTACTGAAGAACTGCTATAAAGCTACACCAGCAGAAAATGGAAAAGTAATAGTTGTTGAGAGTATTTTACCAGTAAAACCTAATCATAGCTCTGTGATTAGCGTTTCACAATTTGATATGATCATGTTGGCTAATTCTCCTGGAGGCAAAGAGCGTTCTGAACATGAGTTTCGAGCACTCGCAATCGAAGCTGGATTCAAAGAAATTAACTTAATTTGTTGTGTTTGTAATTTTTGGGTCATGGAATTCTACAAGTAGCTTTACCTCTACTACTTGACTCTAAATGTCATCCATTCATATTATTGTACTGATTTTCTGTTACTTACTTTGTTTCTCTAAAGTAATAATTTAATTATCAAATGCTCTTTTACACTTCTAAAATTTGAGCTTCAAAAGTTCTTCAACGGTAGATTTCAATAAACATTAACTCAAATCTTCCTCTAAATAACTCAAGTTATATATAAGTTGCTTGTTTCAATTTTTTTGATATATTATTCACTCAAAACAATTCGCTTTTGCGATCAGTCAAATTTTAAATTTGAGCTTTCAATTTCTTCTTTGGTAGAATTTGGACTTCCATTTGATTTGTTCATATTATTACTACTAGATAAAATGATTGGTATTTTATTAATTTCTCTTGGTTTTGTTGGGAGAATAACATCTCGAGAAAGAAAATTATGCATGGCAAATTCTCATTTAAAACAGAGGAAGATGATGAAGAAAAAACAGAGGAAAATAAAGTTACATGGCTATATTCAGTAATAAAGCAATAATTGAGCTATTTTAAGTAATAAAAATGACCGAATGATCACTTTGATTAATAATCTCCAGATCATGTTGGTGTATATTATGTATACGTACAGCTTCGTATGTTAGGAGATCGACATAGAACATGATCAAACCATTTTTATCAATATTATCTCAATGTAGTGTACTTCCATGTTTTAGCAAGCTTGATCACTTTAAATTTTGTCCAATCTTGTATAATCACGTATTCATATTCGGATCTACATATATATAAACATTCTTTTTGAGAATGTATTGAACTTTAAATGACGACTCAAAAGCAAATATTTGTAGGCTTCCCTTTCTCCGTGAATCACAAGCACCAATTAACTGAGTTCAAATTAGACATTATTAGTACTCCCGCCTTTTTTTAATTAGAAAAAGTGATCCCGCCATATTTCAAGAATGGACATTAACAAGCTTGATCACTTTAAAATTTTCCTAATCCCTGGTGCATTAGGATTAGGAAACTAATGCACATAAAATTAGTAATAACACTCCGATTAAACTTGGGATTAATCCTCTCTCTATAAATTTATCAACCAATAATCTTTTAATCATTCAATAATTTTAATTTCTTTTTACAATGTCGTACAATTACATGTTCAAATTCATAATTGTGGGAGAAACTGGAGTTGGAAAAACTTGCCTGCTTTACCAATTGACATCGGCGCGGTTCAAACCGGTTTACGAGGTCACAATCGGAGCTGAATTCGGATCCAGAACGATCACCGTCGACCGGAAGCCAATTAAGCTGCAAATATGGGACACGGCGGGACAGGAAAAGTTCCGATCACTCACGAGATGTTTTTACAGAGGCGCTGTTGGGGCTTTGCTAGTTTACGATGTGACTAAGAGGCATACTTTCCAGCAGCTCTCGAATTGGCTCGAGGATTTACAAAAACACGGCGATGAGAAATTGACAGTAATGGTGGTGGGGAACAAGTGCGATCTCGACGAAGAAACTAGGGCTGTTAGTAAAGAGGAAGGAGAGGAATTCGCGGAGAAGAATGAGTGTTTGTTCATGGAAGTTTCTGCTAGAACGGCAAAGAATGTGGAGGTGGCGTTCAGTATCGCGGTGGAGGAAATATGTGGGAAGATCGGAAATGGGGATTTTGGGACGCTGGAGGGATATAAGGGAATTACAATTGGGAATTCGAGAGGAAAAAGTAAAAGATTTTACTCATGTTGTGGTTGACGCCCGTTGTCAACTTGTTTATATACTAAGAAAACTGCCATCCCAATTAGATCACTATCTTATTGAATTTGTAGTTTAGTTGTTAACTTAATCTGGTTTTAAGTTTGCCTCACTTCGTTCTCGTTTTTGAATGCTTTCGATTTTACAATTCTAAATAATACATTAAATTCTTTAATTTTACTTGCAATGTTGTAAACAGGATAAAGAACATATAGATCAAGTATCGTTTGAGACATCTTTAACTTCCCAATGTCTGTCAAACTATGTCCACATTCTTAATGTATTTGATTTAACTATTCCGAGAAGCGATATATATTGAATAACTTAATCTCTATTCTAACTTGCAGCATGAACATGTTAAACAACATGTAAATCAAATTAAACAACTCTCAGTTTGTGTTAGAACTATTACTCTGTGAAGAGATATAAGAGAATTATCAGTCAATTTTGCTTCTGGTCTATTACATGTCTTCGTCTTCATCTTCATGTTCAAAATTGATTTCATTATCATTAGGAACATTAGCTCATAAGAATTCATATCCGTAATAATAAAAATAGAAGCAACCTTTCTTGAACAATAAAGGTATAGTTTCATATGATATTCAACCGGTATTATATTAAGGGAAAAAGGACGGATTTACCCCCGAACTTTAATAAATGGTACATCTATGCCCTCCGTTATACTTTGCGTCCACATAAGCCCCTGCCGTCCAATTATAGGTACACACATGCCCCTCTCACTAACGGACCCCTCAATTTTTACACGTGTCTTAATCCTAATGAACTACGCGTTGGGGTGGGTGGGATTTCCTTTTCACGTAAGTCAATTAATTGAATTATATTCTATAATTTAAATTAAATACTCTAATAATAAATCATCTACAGGAAGATCTATCTTTTCGATTGTGTACGTATTTAATAATATTATCTTAAATGATTTCACGACAAACACTTCAAATTATTTGTGTTAGTTGATTTGTTAATTATTCCACCAATGACATAATTAGGTAATTAAATATCATTTTATTATTGGTTGTTAAAAGTGACAAAGTTATATCTGGCATTATTTCTCATGCCCAAATTTCTTTTTAATAATTAGTATAATTATATTATAGACATTGGAATGATTAGTAATAACCAACGTGGGTTGTGTTGCACTAGTGGGAGTGTTTCACTCTAAACCAGAGGTTTCGGGTTCGAGCCCTTGGTATGGAAAATATTTTGTTGGGAGCGTCACCCTCAAATGAACCCCACAACGCTAGATGCNAAACTCAACGAATAGATTAGAAGTTTGCAAGGAAATTTTACTCTTAAAGAAAGAATATCCTCAGCCAGTTAGCAGATATGGACAGAATGCTTGTTGTGACAACTTTGACTGAAGATGAAAGCTACATTATTAATGGATTATGAGGAAGTCAATAAAAATGAAGGGTACTCATGGAAACAAAAGTCTACATCTCTTTGTCTTAAATAGGGTGATAGGATCACCAGGTTCTTTCACAAAATGGCCATTACCCATAAAAAGATACAATAACATAGAACAATTCATGTACAAGGAGTAACCATTGATGACCTAACAAGGATCAAGGGGAAGATCACTAACTTCTATTAGAAGTTATACACAAAAACAGAGATGTGGAGGAGTGCTAGCAATTTTGGAAATTGTTTGGTGATTTCAGAAGAAGAAAGGGAGAAATTGCAGGGGAACACAGAACTAGGCTAGGGTTTTGTGTGTGAGATATGGGACCTGCTAATTTGGGTCTTTTAATTAGGATGTCTTTTAGAGGAAATTGGGTGGGTATTGGGTTATGGGGCGGATAGTTGATTTATGGGTTAGAAAAAAAGGTCAAACGCGTAGTTCATTAGGATTAAGACACGTGTAAAAAATGAGGGGTCCGTTAGTGAAAGGGGCATGTGTGTACCTATAATTGGACGGCAGGGACTTATGTTGGTCAAGTCATTCTTCCTCTTTCAAGTATGATATATATCATTGTATATATTAGTGTGCGTTGGGGTGGGTGGGATTTCCTTTTCACGTAAGTCAATTAATTGAATTATATTCTATAATTTAAATTAAATACTCTAATAATAAATCATCTACAGGAAGATCTATCTTTTCGATTGTGTACGTATTTAATAATATTATCTTAAATGATTTCACGACAAACACTTCAAATTATTTGTGTTAGTTGATTTGTTAATTATTCCACCAATGACATAATTAGGTAATTAAATATCATTTTATTATTGGTTGTTAAAAGTGACAAAGTTATATCTGGCATTATTTCTCATGCCCAAATTTCTTTTTAATAATTAGTATAATTATATTATAGACATTGGAATGATTAGTAATAACCAACGTGGGTTGTGTTGCACTAGTGGGAGTGTTTCACTCTAAACCAGAGGTTTCGGGTTCGAGCCCTTGGTATGGAAAATATTTTGTTGGGAGCGTCACCCTCAAATGAACCCCACAACGCTAGATGCGAATTTAATCGAAGCTCTAATATAGACTCTGGAAACCGAGTGGAAAACCAAAAAAAAAAAAAAGAAATGGCTAGTAATAATGCAGTAGCAGTTACGTAGACTATAGATTCTAAATAAGATTATAAAATCTGCAATATATCATGTTAAATTAGGTCTTAGGTCTAACTCACACCCCAAAAGCTTGCTCAAAGGGAGAAGGATTGCCCAAGCCTTATAAGGAGTACACCCATCTCATTAACCACCAATGTGGGACTTTTGTTATTCTTTAACACCCCACCTCACACCTAGTGCTTAGCATCTGGTGCGTGGGCAATTTTGTTTTTGGGGGCCCCAACATTGGGTGAGACGGGCCCTGCTCTGATACCATGTACGTAAATTGAGAAAAGTTTGAACATGAAAAGAGAGAACTAAGAGAAGAAAATTCATTGTATTGAGAATGAAAATATGACTAGATACATGATCTTTAGGATATATATACATATTCATATTTCTGTAAATAACTTCTAACTAATCAACTTTTCAAGTTGTTGTAACTACCATACAGTGAAAGGACTAAACTATCTTTCCTACTTGTAACTAACTTTAACAGTCCCTTACATCTTCTTGTATCTCAATAATGTTAACATGAGAAATTTGACTAATGCTTGCAACATTTCAAATAAATAGGTCTTCTCCATTAATGAGTCTGTTACACAATAATTTCATTAATGAATTTTTCTCCATCTCTATTACCCAACGAACTCTTCTCCATTAACGACAATAAAATTTGATCCTTTTGACTTTCAATTTTGATTTTGAGCTATCAATAAATTTTCAAATTAGAGAAACGTATATAATTTAAAGATGGGAATTTACTTAGTGAACTGTACCTTCTTTGCCACCTCATCATTGAAGGAGCAAATAACTTCACTTTAAAATAGTCATAGGGGTAATAGGACTTTCATTAAGAATAAGTGTGTAATTAAAAATTTAATAATAAATTAAAGAAATATTTGACTATTTTCTCGCTTAAAAATATATACTTAAAATCACTTTTTTATTTTACTAACACTACAAAATTACTCAAATATATTTTGGCTTTGAAAGTTGAAATGCGTCAAATAAGTCAATCCACTATCAAAACACTCATGTTATATATGAGTGTGAGGGTTGAAAGAGCACTAATTAAGAGGAAATTATATTGAGAAAGTGTTGAGCTAATTGATTTAAGGCATGGCAAACAATCAACTACCAATTAGTATTGGCTCAGAAAAAGAGGGCAATTTTATACATGCAATGCAATTATTGTCATCATCAGTACTTCCCTTTGTGTTGCATTCAACAATTGAATTGGATGTATTTGAGATCTTAGCCAAAGCTAATGATACTCAACTTTCTTCTTCTCAAATTGTTTCTAAAATGCCTTGCAACAACCCTATTGATGCAGCCAATATGTTAGACAGAATGCTTTATGTGTTGGCTACTTATTCTTTGCTCACTTGCTCCATTAATAATAATAATGTTAGACTCTATGGTCTTTCACCAGTGGGAAAGATGTTTGTTAGTGATAATGAAGATGGTGCACCTTTGGGGCAACTAATGGCTTTGCTTCAACATAAAGCATCCATTAACACCTGGTAATTGTTCTCTCTTACACCTTATTATATATTTATTCTAGAGAAGTATCGAAAACACCTTTAAATTCGGCACGAATTATTAGTTTTATCTCTGAATTTTTGATAATCATAAAAACACCCATTTACTTTACTACTAAACTTAAATACAGTCCGGATCTTGCAACATTAGTGAAATACATTCTAAATTTTCGCTAAATTTAGGGGTATTTTCAACACTTCTTTCGGCTATTTATTAAGAGTTTGATACTCATACAAGAATTTGAGACCATTTTCTATGTCATGTTGTTGATCGAAGGTATATCTAAATTTAATTAGGCAAGTAGAGAGGTGTAAAAGACTGTCAATATTTCGAAGACAAAACAAAAAATTTGCACTAACTTTAGAAATAATATAGTAAAATAATCATGTTAATCATTAGTTTGTAATGAGTGTGTCAATCATATTTTAAGAAGAAAAAAGAAGTCACCTATTACTAAAAATTGCCATTCAATCATACACATTTTTTTCATAAAATATGATCAACGCAGACATGACCGACCTCCTCCTCCTTCTTCTTCCTCTACTCCCTCTTCCTTTGTTGCTTATCCTTTAAAATTCGACATATCGTAAATATAAATTGTTTCGAGCTAATTATATATTGAAAGATTCAAAATAACGAGAGAACTTCATATTTAAAATATGGAACTGTTTAGAGGTGATTTTGAATTGATCGAGATTGAATAGTAAATATATATTTCATATATAGTGCGTGTACATTTCATGTATAGTTAAGCTATATTAAGTTTTTTGAGTGTATCATAATGTATATTCAGTGTGTATATTTCATGTATAGATAAACTATATTGTATAGTCAATGTGTACTTTCTAAATTGCTGGTTATTTTTTATGTAAATAAAATTTCACTACATTTATAACAAACTAATTACTTTATTGCACATATTTGAAACTTTCCTTATAAAATATTCAAATAAGGACCATAAACGGCCCTAGACTATTTCAGAAAATCTATATATATCTTTCATCTACCTATTTTGCTTAAGAGTATCTCTCCTCTCACTTTCTCCCTTATAACAAACAGTCCTCCTTTTAAAAAAAAAAAAAAAGTGGACTTATATTTTTATAAATTAATAAATTTGTCGAAATAAATTTTTATAAATTAATTTTATTATTTGTACCTGTTATTACCAAAGTGGACTTATAACGATAAATTACTAATTGATAAATTTAGCCCATTATTTGCAAAGTTCAAAAGCAAATTAAATTAGACTTTAGATCATCTCTCACTCATTTCTATCTAATTTAAATTAAAATCACAGGTTTGGATTAAAGGATACAGTTCTTGAAGGAGGATTTTCATTTGAGAGGATACATGGTGTAAATTTATTTGAATATCAAAAGACGGATCCCGAATTAAGTGATGTTTTCAACAAGGCAATGATTAGTCATACAACTTTGGTGATGAAAAATATACTTGACACCTACAAGGGTTTTGAAAACATCAAGACTTTGATTGACGTGGGAGGTGGTCTTGGAATAAACCTCAACATGATTACATCTAAATACCCAACTATTAAGGGCACTAATTTTGATTTACCTCATGTTGTTCAACATGCCCCATTCTATGAAGGTACCTTTCTTATTTTTGTTAGAGAATAGGCTAAAATGATATAGAACAATTATTCATTTTTAAAAAAACTAATTATTCCAGGGGTGGAACACATTGGAGGAGATATGTTTGAAAATGTTCCACAAGGAGATGCTATTTTTATGAAGGTACGTACCTTAAATTAATTAAAATTACTAGTATTGTTGTTCCTTTAAATAATTGACAATTTTTATTAATGATGTATATATGTAAGTGGATTCTTCATGACTGGAGTGATAGTCAGTGCGTGAAGTTACTGAAGAACTGCTATAAAGCTACAACGGCAGAAAATGGGAAAGTGATAGTTGTTGAGGCCATTCTACCAGTGAAACCTGATCATATCCATAGCTCTGTGGTTATTTCACAATTTGATTTGATGATGTTAGCTCAAACTTCGGGAGGCAAAGAGCGTTCGCAACACAAATTTCAATCCCTCGAAACTGAAGCTGGATTTAATGGAATTAACTTTATATGTTGTGTTTCTAATTTTTGGGTGATGGAATTTCACAAGTAGCTCTACCTTTACTATTTCACTCTAAATATCATCCAATAAATAATCTTTCCGTTTATTTGTATTTGTCCAATATGTTTTCTCTAGTTTGTGTTAAGTGAGTTGTTGGACCTGTAAGATTAAATACTTTCAGGATCTTGAACATGATAATCTTACATAGAGAATGTTAGAGGGACATACCTGATGCGGAAGACATCATCACAAAGAGAAGCGGAAGCGTTAGTCGTAAATTGGTTTCTACCTCCTTGCCCTAACTTTATGTTACCACAACCGTCATTGATGGAATTAATGTAGAGAATATGTGGTAACCCTAATAGGTGGAGGGAGGACCAATTTATAGAGGTTATGACTTAATTTGGTACGTCCATCAAGTAACCAATGTACGGACGAGATCTATTCCTTATTAAATATTATTTATGGTATTACTTTGATTCCAAGTAAACTTGGACCATAAGTAAGAAATAATTAATAGTATTTAATAATAGTTCTTACATTCTCCCACTTGGCCCAATGACCATATAACATTAATATTTAATAAACAGTAGTTGCGCATCTAATAAATCTCTTCTATAATATCCATCATAAATACCACAATATAACAAACTACTAATGCGAGTTATGGAGGTTGTACATAAATTTTAAGCTACATACTTCCTTCCATATACTACTGCATTAGCAACTTATCATACTAGGTTCATAAGCTATAAAAATATATAACATTTTATGGTCCACAATAATGTCTCATAGAGACATATCTTGTGATATCTCAAAACAATAATGTGTACACCATTATGAGAAACAAGAAATTCATTAATCCATTCCAAGATTACTTTGATATCTTCCTAGCATTTCGACCGCAAAACTAATTTCCGGTCTTGTGCAAGTTTGAACATACATCAAACTTCCAACAATAGAAGATGAAAGAATTGATTTCATTTCTTTTCGTTCTACATCATTCTTTGGGCATTGCATGAGATTAACTTTGCCCCATTTTTTTTTGAATAGGAACTATTCTTAATTGTTCTTGTTAAACCTCTCTAGAACTCTTTCGATATAACCTTTTTGAGACAGTCCCAATGTTCCTTGTGATCTATCATGGAATATTTCTATCCCTATCACATAGGATGCCTCACCCATGTCTTTCATTTCAAAGTTCATAGAGAGAAAGTCTTTCGTCTCACGCAATATGCCTAAATCATTAGCAACAAGTAAAATGTCATCAACATACAGAACTAAAAATATAAACTTACTCCTACTAATCTTTTGGTATATGCACCGATCAACGGTAATTTCCTTAAATCCAAAAGATGTTATGGTATCATTAAACTTTATATACCATTGTCGTGAGGCTTGTTTGAGTCCATATATTGACTTCTTTAGTTTACACACCATCTGATCTTTTCCTTTAATTTCGAAACCCTCTGATTGGTCCATATAAACATCCTACTCGAGGTCTCCATTAAGAAAGACAATTTTCACATCAATTTGATGTAACTCTTAATCATAATGAGCTACTAAAGCCAAAACAATTCTTAATGAGTCTTTCTTTGAGACCGGTGAAAAGGTCTCTTTATAATCAATGCCTCCTTTTTGAGTGTATCCCTTGGCAACAAGTCTGGCTTTATATCGTTCAATATTACCATTAGAATCGCGTTTGTTCTTGAAGACCCATCTACATCCGATTCTTTTAGAACTTTATGGTAATTGAACAAGATCCCAGACTTTGTTGTATTCCATGGATTTTAACTCTTCATTCATGACATTAATCCATTTATTAATTAGACTCAGTGCTTTCTATGACCTGTGAAATGAAATCGGATCTTTATTAATTCCAATGTCAAAATCTGGCTCTTATAAATAAATCACAAAATCATCTGAAATGACCGATTTTCTCAATGGCATTGTTTGTGGTTCATTTGCGTCAGATACTTGTGAGTTAGTTCCTTTTTGAAGTGTTTCACCCAAATGTTGTTCAACATTGTCAAAGTGTTCTTCAACAAGAGGAACAACATTTGTGATTGGTACGGAAGTAGGTACATTCACGGGCAATGAAATATTTACCCTTCCCTCATTAATTTTCACATTTTGTCGTTCAATATTCCCATTAACTTCACCATTCTCAAGAAATTTTGCAAATGAACCTGGACATTGTTCTGATTCGTTATACTTTTTTTAAAAATAATATTCACCACCTCTATCTGACCTAATGATTTTCACGTTCCTATCTAATTGTCTTTCAACCTCATTAACATACACTTTGAGAGCGTCCGTTTCTTGAGATTTTTCTTTCAACAAATAGATAAATTCATAACGTGAAAAATCATCGATAAAGGTGATAAAAATATTTTTCTCCACCTAAAGATGGAACATCAAAGGGTCCGCAATTATCAGTGTGTATAATTTCAAGAAGTTGAGTGCTCCTTGTGGCACATTTCTTAGTATGTTTGGCTTGCTTTCCTTTAATGCAATCCAAACATATATCAAGATCAGCAAAATTCAAATTCGGAAGAATTTCATTCTTTACCAATCCTTTTAATCGTTCTTTGGGTACATGACCCAAACATTTATGCCACAAATAAGCAGAACTTTCATTTAGTGAACTACATTTAATTCCAATATTTTTTATGAATAGTAAGCAGGGATTCAGAAAAATTATTATCGTATTTCAATTTATATAAACCATCAATAAGAACACCATAACCATATAAAATAGTATTCTTATATAAATTGAAACATCCATGTCCAAACTTAAAATCAAATCCAGAAATATAAAGTCTTAAAAGGGAAATCAAACTCCTAGAAACCGAAGGAACATAAAGAGTCTGTAATAGATCAAGGTGATGTCTAGTCTCCAAGATCAATTGATAAGTCTCTATGCCTTCAATTTGATCCTTCATATGATTTCCCATGAACACGAAATTCTTATTTGGATTTGTAGTTTGGATCGTAATGAATCCCTTTCTTTTCAAATCAAGCTTTACGTTTCAGGCAATCTTTCTGATAGTGTCCTTCCTTTTTACAGAAACGACACACATCAGCCTTGAGTTCCTTACGAGCATCATGTGGAACTTTAGCAGGTGCTTTCTTTTTCTTAAACTTGTTGACCTTCACTTTAAGTCCTTTACCAGCTCCTTGACCCATGAGGTTAATGGAATGACCTCTTTGTTTCTTAAGTCTTGACTCCTCTTGAGTAAGCATACTAGACAATTCATTAATATCCCACTTAATCTTAATATTGTTATAGTTAATTTGGAATGGTCCATACTCAAGAGGCAATGAGTTCAGAATGAACTGAACCAAGAAGGAGTCATCCACTTTCACCCCCAAGGTCCTAAGTCTTGCTGCAATGCTAGTCATCTCGATGATATGATTTTGCATACTACGCGACCCATCAAATTTCATGGTCGTGAGTTCAGCCATTAGTGTACCAGCGAGAGACTTTTCAGCAGAACGAAAATGTTCTTCCACAAACTTCAGGTATTCCCTGGCACTTTCTGTTTGTGGAATAGTACTATTAATGTTGTTAGCAACAGTCATTCGCATGAACATAATGCTTAATCTGTTAAAGC
>NC_064289.1:15806008-15807561 GCF_019186545.1 Solanum stenotomum | reverse complement strand
CATCTTTCAGGTTTTCTCTATAACAACTGTCATTCACTATGTCGTCACTCAAAAAGGATCTATATATCCTATATATGTCCTAATCAAAGCCAAAGGTAGAATCAAAGTCGATTATACCGAAACTATTTTCGAGATTGATAGATTTATCAGTATATTACTATTTATGTATCATTTAAATTGATAAGTGTTGTATTTCTACTAGATACATTAAATAAGAAATTGTTGCCTATAAGATGTTAGGTTTGAAATTGATACATTATTGTTCGGTAATTGTTATGTATCAGATTCATTTGGTATAAATTTGAATTTACGTATCATGCCTAAAAAACTAGTGCATATGATACATTATTATTTATGTAACTTATTTTGTTTGAGAGCAGAATCCATATGTATCAGAAATTTGTAGATGAAAAGGTTGATACATGATAAATGATACATTTGGTAGAATTTTTATATCAAGTATCAATACTAATTAAGGTTATGTATCAAAACTAATATTTGAACACGATACATTGTGCATGATAGAATTGTAATGTGTCATAATGTTGAAACGAAAACAATATACATTAGTTTAAGAAACAAAATCAACTAGATACATTAAAAATCTTATCAATATGTATCAGAAAGGCAAAAGTACTCACTACGCCCCTGAACTTGGAAGCTTTTTATTTGGTGTACACCTAAACTAAATTCTATTTTAATTACCCCCTCCCCCCGAACTTGTTTATTCCTTCGTCGCGTACACCTTTTTTGTCCACCTGCTCCTATTGTGACTACACGCGCGCGACAGCTGGCAAAAGTAGTGATGTGGATTTTCACCTGGATAGACAATAGCCACCTAGATAAATTAACATGGCAAAAAATAAATATCAAACCTTCTCACCTAGGCTTCTCACCTAAAACTTCTAAATTTGATATCTTTAGATACTTTTTCAGACCCTAAAATTTCCGGACTAAACCCAAAAATCTTCAAGAAATTAATATTTAGTACTCAAGAACTCAGATTAAATGCCAATACAAGACTTTTATTGTTGGGAATAAAACAAATTAATTTTAGATTAAAAAAAATTGGTGGGAATTGGGGTTGTTTCTACAAAAGTATCTTGAAGAAGATGGGTTGCAGGGGAGGGGATAGGGTGCTGCAAAATAGATTTTAAAATAGTTAAAATAATTAGGTAAAATGCTACTTGTCATTTGTTCATTGGACAGTTTTTCTTAAATTTAAAAATTCATTGTTTAAAAGTTATTTTTGAATAAGCGCTGATTTCGCGGAACTCCTTGAATTTCAAATTTGTCTGAAATTCTTACCAAGTAAGTGTTAATCTTTGTTTCCTTTACTTTTCAGTTACATTTTCCCCTATTTTTCATTTAAAATATGTCAAATATTAAAGAAAAATGGAGATTTTATGTTTTTTTACCGTTGTAACTTTATGATGTGGCAAAAAATCACCTCCTCACGCGCCTAGTAGAGTGTGTTGTCAATTTCTATGCCAGGTGGATAAAAAAGGTGTACGCAACAGAGGAATAAACAAGTTCGGGGGGGGGGGGGGGGG
>NC_064289.1:15804522-15806000 GCF_019186545.1 Solanum stenotomum | reverse complement strand
GTAATTAAAACGGAATTTAGTTTAGGTGTACACCGAATAAAAAGCTTCAAGTTCAGGGGGATAATGAGTACTTTTGCCTATTAGAAGAGATGAACAACCAAAATATAAAAAATAAAAAAAGTCAACAATCTAATCAACAGTAAGCAACGAAGATGTATCCTTCTCAGATTAATTAGGTAAGCCCAATACTGGAAAAGAACCAATGGAATGAAGTGTATCAAGACCACGGTTAGAAATTCTTGGAACCATTCCAAATGCACTCTAAGATGAACTCTCTGCATTAGCAACGGTTTTCACCCCTCTTCCAGTAAAGAGACCGGGAGTAACAAATTCAATATTTTTTAAGATGAAAAAATTAAAAAAAATAAAAATTAAAAGAAATTAAAAATTGAAGTGATGAAAAGAAATCTACCTCTTGAATAACTTGAAATCATTAATTGGAAAGAGAAAAAAATTGAAATTAAAAAAATGGATTAATGTACGTAACTGTGGAGAGATTTGTGGTTTGAAAAAAGGAAAAAAAATCATGGGTATGAGATTTCAAATTAATGTATCCGAAAAAGAGATGATGGGAGCAAAATAGGGAATTTTTGATATTTTTTGAAATGTTTGAGAAAATAAGAAAATATGATAATAAAATGATGTGTAGTTAGGTAATTTTTCCTCATATGTATTATATTATATAGATATAATATGATGTATAAATATATTATACATAAACATTATATTTTTTTATATATATATATAATATAATATAATGTGTATATATATATATTATAATAAATATGTGTGCATGTGTACTGTACTAATTTTCTATTACTTTGTTTCTCTAGAGTATAAGCAACAAGTTGTCGTTTGGTAATTAGTAAAGAAGCTAACTTCATAACAATATATGTATAAGCTATGAGAAATTTTTTATACAATATATGTATAAACTAGAAAACATATCCGCGCTTCGTGCGGTATAGTAATCAATTTCGTAAAGTTTTTTTAAAATACAAATTTTGTTAAACAGATATGATGAAACTCTTCATGTTTATGCATAAAAAAAACAATTATAAATATTCATGAAATATAGATGAACGGTATTCTTTTTATTATTATATCTTCTTTAAAAAACGAAAAAATATATAAAAAGATTTCATTTTTAAATAGAAATTTATGTATGTGATTCTAATAGTAGTAGGTTTGTTTCTTTTATTAGATAGTACAAAATATTTGTTTTTCGGAAATTTCTTTCACTAAAAATAAAACAATAAACTTCATTAGGAATCAAATAACTAATCCAAACTCATTGAGTTAATCCCTCTTGGCTTGTACTTGGGAACACCAGTGGCGAGCCCGATAGACTTTAAATCTCTTATTTTTTCTTCTCAAATCAAATAACTAATCCAAACTCATTGAGATAATCCTTCTTGGTTTGTACTTGGGAACACCAGTGGCAAGCCCGATCGACTTTAAATCTCTTATTTTTTCTT
>NC_064289.1:15693934-15803824 GCF_019186545.1 Solanum stenotomum | reverse complement strand
TTATTTCATTTGTCTCAATTTATATGTCACCGGTAAAATTTGAAGAGTCAATCAGATCTTTTATATATTTTTATATCTTTTAAATATTTAAGTAATTAATTATCGTGATTCATAATATTTTATACAATTATTTAGCATAGTAAAAGAAATTTAAAAGAAACAAACAAAACGAATTCATCATAGGAAATTACCAAAGCATCCTTCAATACATCAATAATGGGTCCAACTTTTTGTTTTTAAGAAATTGCACATTCGAAGGATCTTTTTGTCCAAAGTAAAAATATTGTGTAAAAAATGTGTATTTATTGTGATTTTGAATGTTTTGTGGGGTAATAGGATGCACGCAAAGTTAAGGTGTCTTTTTGAAAATCTGGGACAACTTCAATTATCACTTTGTGTTTTTTCTCAAAATCTAATTTACTTTCGTAAACTATGTGTCAGATCAAAATCAGATTAACAAATTCAAAAGGAATGAGTAATAAATAGCTCATACAATGATATATTTATTATTTAACTAAATAATAAATATCTAATTAAAAATCTTGTTAGCTTTTGGTTGAAAGCTAACAAGATAGTTACAATGATAGTTGCATTGTGGCTTATTATATATATATATATATAGAATATATATATATATATATTACTATATATAATAAGTGGGAATATCTACTACTTAGCACATGACAAGTGTTGGATGATATGTGATTCATAGTGTTGTACATTCTTCTTTTATGATTGTACTTTTAAAATTTATATTATTGGACAATTTAACACCATTAATTACCTACTACTTTATTAGCCAAAAGTTTGACCTCATTTGGGCCCATTTATTATTTATATGTTTTCAATTTTCAATATATGTTGTTTATCTAATTCTTTTTTTCAACCTTTTATTTTAAACTTCTTGAAATTTAATATTTGATCACGCTTTCAACAAGTTTATGTGTTCTAGCATGATTATATGTGTTCTGACATAAACGTTATTGGTTATCTATTATTCAGATAAACAACATGATTTTGATATGATTTCGCTATGCATATAGTTTTTCAACAAAATTGGTATCAAGAGTGATACTTGCATCTTAATAGATAACTTGAAACATATGTGTATATGTATGTGAGTATATGCATGAATATGCTTCTTTTTTTTTTTAAGTTTGCTTTAATGTTTTAAGCATAAAAAAAATTAAATAGCGATGAGATGAATTTGGTATGGCGGAAAAAGTCAGTTTAATCCTCGCATAAGGAAAAATTTGATAAACAACAAAAATTGTAGGGCAACTTGTCACCTTATCCCGACGGTAACTGCTAGTAGTGGTTTTTCTTTTTCAACATTTTTTCTTATTAAAGCCAACCCTTAATCTTTTGTTTTTTTAAAATTATTTTATCTTTTTTAAAAGAAAAAGTTGTCTGCCACAATTTAAGTGTGGGACAAGGGAATTATTTTGAACATTGGAATCTGTGTCGGCCGCAATAATTTATAAAGCAATGCATATTGCTTGATGAATTATAAAATTACGTATACTATAGAAAATGTTAGTACGTAATAAGATCTGATCCAAAAATATATATATAAGATTATAAAATCTGCACTATGTCATACATGATTCACATATAGGGACATATATTTATTTTTATTACCTCTCTTCGGTTTTATTTTATGATCCACCCATCGTACGAGTACATATATCAGTTTCTATTACTTCATTTGCTTCAATTTGTTTGTCTGATTTGATTTGACATGAAATTTAATAGAATAAAAAGATTTTTAAATCTAAAGTAATGATAAAAGCTTGCAACATAATAATAGGAAAAAACCTCACTCCGCTCTACATAACATTTTTTTTTTCATTTTCAACCCTCTCTGATATTATTTTAACCTAAAAATAGTGGACACAAACAAATATGNAAAAAACTTATTCTTTTATCCACGCAAACAATCGCTTCAAAAACTCGATTATTAGTCCCAAAACATACCATTTATATTATTAGGCCCGTGCTATGCACGAGCCACACATTTCCTTTTCACGTAAGTCAATTAGTTGAATTATATTCTATAATTTAAATTAAATACTCTAATAATAAATCATCTAATAATTGTGGAATAAAATCTGGCCCTCTTGGCTTGTATTTTCCTCTTTAAGGTCCCTTTTTTCTTTATTTATAAAACTAGCATTAGACACATATTGCGAAGCGGAATTGCTTTTAAAAAAAGCTAACAATTGCGCAATAAGATCTATCACTTCGATATACCTAATAATATTATGTTAAATGATTTCATGACAAACACTTCAAATTATTTGTGTTAATGGATTTGTGAATTATTCCACTAATGGCATAATTGGGAAATTATTTACCATTTTTTTTATTGAATTAGGTGTTAAAGGCGACAAAATTCTATCTGGCGTTATTTCTCATGCCCAAATTTCTATTAATAAAATTATATTTTGGACATTGGATCTGTGTCGACCGTAATAATTTATAAAGCAATGCGTATTGCTTGATGAATTATAAAATTACGTATACTATAGAAAATGTTAGTACGTAATAAGATCTGATCCAAAAATATTTATATAAGATTATAAAATCTGCACTATGTCATACATGATTCACATATAGGGACATATATTTATTTTTATTACCTCTCTCCGGTTTTATTTTATGATCCACCCATCGCACGAGTACATATATCAGTTTCTATTACTTCCTTTGCTTCAATTTGTTTGTCTGATTTGATTTGACATGAAATTTAATATAATAAAAAGATTTTTGAATCTAAAGTAATGATAAAAGCTTGCAACATAATAATAGGAAAAAACCTCGCTTCGCTCTACATAACATTTTTTTTTTCATTTTCAACCCTCTCTGATATTATTTTAACCTAAAAATAGTGGACACAAACAAATATGGCAACAGTAGAATATCCTTTTTCGTATGAATATATGAGTATTACACAGGATGCTATATAAAAACACTTAATGTGTCTTAACAAGAGAGGAGAATAATGCAAATACAATGACAATTTATAGGATCATTTATGTAGTTTTCCCTTGTGACTTTTCAGTTATATATAACAAGTTATAGGATCTATTCAAACATGTTCTAAAGGACATTTTAGTATCAGTTAAGCGAAATTAGTTGGGGGTATATAGTGTAATCATTTAGTGGGGTATGAATGTAAAGGGACATATGCTTGTAATTATTTTACTTTTATTATCCTAATTAACTTATTAATTTTGCCTTTAAAAAAATATTAAAAGCACTTTTTTTATTTTACCAAACGTTATGTTGGGGCCGTACCTTGACCCTAGCTAGTGATACCTAATATTATTATTTGTATTTATATATGAGTGTAAGGGTTAAGAGAACACTCTCAATATACAAAGGGCAGAGCACTAGCTAGAGGAAATTGAGAAAGTGTTAAGCTAATTGATTTAAGGCATGGCAAACAATCAATTACCAATTAGTAATGGCTCAGAAAAAGAGGGGAATTTTACATATGCAATGCAATTATTGTCATCATCAGTACTTCCCTTTGTGTTGAATTCAACAATTGAATTGGATGTATTTGAGATCTTAGCCAAAGCTAATGATACTCAACTTTCTTCTTCTCAAATTGTTTCTGAAATGCCTTGCAACAACCCTATTGATGCAGCCAATATGTTAGACAGAATGCTTTATGTGTTGGCTACTTATTCTTTGCTCACTTGCTCCATTAATAATAATAATGTTAGACTCTATGGTCTTTCACCAGTGGGAAAGATGTTTGTTAGTGATAATGAAGATGGTGCATCTTTGGGGCCAGTCTTGGCTTTGCTTCAACATAAAGTACTCATTAACACCTGGTAATTGTTTCGCCTTACACTATACCCTCTACGTTTTAATTTATTTGTCTAGTAATTGTTTCATCTTAAACTACACTATACCTTCTACATAAAGTACACATCAACACCTACTACCCTATTTACGGAGGAAAAAGGAAGGTGATTACAATATAGGGAATGAAACTCTCACTAATAAAATAGAAGTTCAAGTAGCCAATCAACTAAGCTACTTAGATTTTTTGTATTAGTACTAGTATATATAATAACCTAACAAATATATGTGTACTTGATTAATAATCTTAACGGAAGTTACATATATACTTCATGTATAGGTAAACTATATTCAATTTTTTTAGTGTACCATAATGTATAGTCAGTATTTAGTTCATATAGATAAGCTATATTGTATAGTTTGTGTATACTTTTCTATATGATTTTAGGCTATTTTCTATGTAAGTAAAATATGGCTATATTTATCATAAATTAATTACTTTATATATAGAGAGAGAGAGAGTAATGAATAGATATCACAATAACTCACAAAAGAAAAGAAAGTGAAGTAATAACAAAATAAGTTAAAGGTATAACAATAACTTAAGATGTTTCTAGAACTATTTAATTTTCTTGTTATCATTCTTGGTAGATTTTTGTTAGCGTGAAATTACATTTTTACCCTTGATCATTATTCACTTCATATATAGAAAAATGTTTCTAAAATTATTTATATCTTTCTTAATAGATTTTTGTTAGAATAAAATTACATTTTTACCCTTGGTCGTCCTCCCACTTCACTCTTCTATATAATAGAAATAGAAATAGAAATATATATATAAAAAATATTCAAATAAGGACCATATTGGGTCCTAGACTATTTCAAAAGATCTAAATATATACACTTTTCATCTACCTATTTTGCTAAAATTATCTGTCCGCTCGCTTTATCCCTTATAACCAACTGTCCTCCTAAAATAAATTTACTTAAAAGGGTATCAAAAAATGAGCAACGGTGATCATTAACTCTCTCAAACTTAAATAAATTTGCCGAGTCTTATTTTTATGGAAAAATTGATAAATTTAACCCATTATTCGCAAAGTTCAAAAGCAAATCAAATTAGAATTTAGATCATATCTCACTCTTTTCTATCTAATTTAAAATCACAGGTTTGGATTAAGTGATACGGTTCTTGAAGGGGGATTTTCATTTGAGAGGATGCATGGTGTAAATTTATTTGAATATCAAAAGACGGATCCCAAATTGAGTAATGTTTTCAACAAAGCAATGATTAGTCATACAACTCTGGTGATGAAAAATATACTTGACACTTACAAAGGTTTTGAGGACATCAAGGCTTTGGTTGATGTTGGAGGTGGTCTTGGAATAAACCTCAACATGATTACATCTAAATTCCCCTCCATTAAGGGCATTAATTTTGACTTGCCTCATGTTGTTCAACATGCTCCTTCTTATGAAGGTACCTTCCTTTCTTCTTTTTTCTTTGTTAATTGAAAAAGGATAAATATACCATCGAACTATCGTAAATGGTATGCAGATACCCTCTGTCATACTTTTAGGACATTGGTGCCCCTGCCATCCAAAAACTAGAGCATATATACCCTTTATACTAATGAACATACACGTGTCATAATCTTATCCGTCAACCCGACAGATAAGATTGCACCACGTGTCCCTATATAGTCTTCCGTTAGAGTGAAGGGTATATACACTCTAGTTTTTGGACGGCAGGGGCACTAATATCCCAAAAGTATAACGGAGGGTATCTGCATACCATTTACGATAGTTCGGGGTATACTTGTCCTTTGTCCCATTAGAGAATAGGCCAAAAAAGAGCATTCATTCATGTCACAAATTAATCATGTTTTTTTTACAATATAAAAATCCTAATTTCTGTGAAAATCATTAACAGAAGAACTAGATTTAATTTGGAACTTAATTGATGAAAAGATACCCCTTAATATAATTTCACATATCTAGAAAAGAAAAGAAAAAAACATATCTAACTTAAATTCTTGAACTGAGGTTTGAAACTCTAGAGTCCTAGTTCTTACTTAAGAGGAACCTTGAACATAATGATGATAATTTTTTTGTGTTAGGTGTGAATAGGGTGAGTTAGGTCGACTAAATTCTCCTTGATATAACTTAAAATTGGCTAAAACAACATAATACAATTATTCATTTTTTAAAAAACTAATTATTGCAGGGGTGGAACACGTTGGAGGAGATATGTTTGAAAGTGTTCCGGAAGGAGATGCTATTTTTATGAAGGTACGTACCTTAAATTAATTAAAAAATTAGCAGAAAAAAATATTTATTGTTTCTTTAAAATATTGACAATTTTTGTTAATGATGTATATATGAAAGTGGATTCTTCATGACTGGAAGGATAGTCAATGTGTAAAGTTATTGAAAAACTGTTATAAGTCTACACCAACAAAAAATGGGAAAGTGATTGTTGTTGAGGCCATTCTACCAGTTAAACCTGATCCTATGCATACCTCTCATGTGGTCATTTCACAAACTGATTTGGTCATGTTGGCTCATACTCCTGGAGGCAAAGAGCGTTCTCAAAACGAGTTTCAATTCCTTGCAACTGAAGCTGGATTCAGTGGCATTAACTTTTTATGTTGTGTCTCTAACTTTTGGGTCATGGAATTTTACAAGTAGCTCTACCGTGACTACTTCACTCTAAATATCATCCATTAAATAATCTTTCCGTTTATTTTTATTTGTCCAGTATATTTTCTCTAATTTATGTTAAGTGAATAGTTGGACAATTTTCATTAGTTTAAAATAAGTGAATTATTCAATATTTTTAGTGATGCACATGTCCTTTTATCTTCTAATAATTATATCCTCATCGTTTACCTTTTATTCATACTCCTATTAGCCCTCATCAACTATACACATTTTATCAGTTTCCACTGCATAGAAAATGATTTTAACAACAATAACTTAATTACCGCTAAACATGTTCATTTATAGTCAATTAACACTGTTTGTAAATGTTCATAAAGCTTGTAGCGATATTGAATCTAGATATTTGTAAAATTACTCTTTGTCTTTTCCCAATTGTGCGAAGTATTGTATGTCAAGAAAATTTTGGTCAAAAGGACTATAAATTACCTTGGGAATTTGAATTTAAGTGGGATCATTTGTGACCTTTTCAATCTTTCTTGTTAACTCAGTCTCATAGTACATTATTCACACTCTACCTCTTAGTTAATACACAAACTTTATAGGGCAATTTAAAAACAAATCGAAATTGATCATAATTTGAATTGAATTTTTTTTATTAATTTATTAGTAATGAATTAGTGGTTTAGCGGTTTCGATAATGATTTTGATTTTTTTTATTATCGGGTTATCGATTCTTAATGATTTGAGATTTTTTTTAACGGGTTAACCAATAACCCGATAGTAAAATAAATATTTATATTAATATCATTTGGTATATATATAAAGTCCTTGACTTAAGTGTAACATCCCGCCTTAAAAAGAACTAAAATTTGAAAGAACTATTTTTGGAAAGAATAAATTTGGAAATTTTGGCAAGTTATGCTAATTAGTATGAGTTTTGGGTCAACTTCAAACAGGGGCGAATATAAGGGTAAAAAATGGGTCACTCGAACCCGTGGTCATCCAACAAAACTCGATATATTATTTGTATATTTTTTAAATATAGTAAATATTAAATAAAGGAATCCATGATCACAAATGATTGGATGGCACACTGGTTCAACGGTTGGTTTTTGATTGTGAGGTTGAGGGTTCGATTCCTACAGAGGACCTCTTTTTAAAATCAATTAAAAAGCATCATTGTTTGTTATTTTTTTGAAAAAATTTCATTTTCTTTTTATAAAGTTTACTTTTTAAATTTCTTGAGATGCGAAATTGCATATATTGTTTTGGTTTCTTTTAATAATTCTTTTTCAATCAATAATTCATATAAAAAATGCATTTAATTTTTCTTGTGACATAATACTCGAGATTTATGAAACTTCTAATAATTTTTTCCTTTAATATTATTTTTTCCCGAAAATCGTATTTAATAATTTTCTTATGAAAAACCTATAATCTATTACTGCTAAATTAAAT
This sequence comes from Solanum stenotomum, assembly GCF_019186545.1. Classification (NCBI taxonomy): domain Eukaryota; kingdom Viridiplantae; phylum Streptophyta; class Magnoliopsida; order Solanales; family Solanaceae; genus Solanum; species Solanum stenotomum. Next base: position 15,795,886 of record NC_064289.1, on the reverse strand, counting down.
GAGGCCCTCAAATTTGTGAGCCTAAAATGGTTGCCTTTTTCTTAAAGGGCAGAGTCGCCCCTAACAATGATGCACCCGTCTTTTTGAAATCCTGAATTCGCCTCTGACTTCAAACGACCATAACTTTCAAAAGAATTAGGTGACCCATAAGATATCAAAAGAAAGGTCTTAGAATTCTCTTTCCAACGCCACTGAGTTTGCTAATTTTCGAGCTCGTATGACAAAGATATGCCCGTTTGAAGTCGGGTTATCTAGTTAAGAAAAGTTACCCATATTTAAGAGGGGTATTTTGGTCTTTTCCTTACCCAATTAAGTTAAAACAAAATTTGGTAATATCTAGGGGTCTAAACTGATTTGGTTCAGTTTTACAAATCCAAATTTACGCTAGGGTTTTGAGAGAAGTTCAAGAAGAGGAGAAGAGGAGAAAAAGTCAAGCGTTCGTCAAGTTCTTGAGGATTTTGTTGCGGATTTCGCCAAGGGTTGATCCCTAAGAGATATGTGATTTCACATAGCATTGGGTTTGTTCACCCACACACCAATCATAATTAATTCGGCATGATTTCGTTCTTCAAAGTAAAGGAATTGAGTTATTGATGAATTTTGTTGAAGTTTCATTCATAATCTTGATTGTTGAGGTTTTGATGAGTTCTTGAGATAATCGTATGAGTTTTGAGGTTGTTTTTAGTAGATTCTTGTACACTAATGATAGGTATTCGAATCTAAGTGATTGGGGAGGAAAACCATTCGATTCTAGGTGAATTGGGGTTAGAAAATGAGTAAGGAAATTCATCAAACTTTCTGGGAAAAGGGGTGGGGCGCCGCGCCACTCAGTGCACCCCACATCAAATTCTATTGTTTGGGCTTTGGGGCGCCACGCCACCCAGTGCGCCTCAACCCAGACTCTGTAGTGCAAGGTCTGGCGCCCTTCGCCACTCAATACGTCAGGTCCTCTACCCTTTCCCATTTCTTTCTGTTTGAGTTCCCTCGAATCGTACCTATGTTTTCTAGTTGATTTCTACATTCTAAGGTATGTCTAAACATCATTACATCATCTATAACATGAGATCATAACCCTTGAATCCATAATTCAAATTTAAGATAGAGCTAAGAGTCAAGTCTAGAGGTTATTCGAGTCTTTTTTAGTCAATCCAAATGGGCTCTAATACGAAATCTCAATCAAGAAATCTTTTTAGTTTCCCAAATCAATGATTTACTATAGCTATACATTGACAAGTGCATACATTAGGCCCATTTACCAAAATACTTTCAAAATATTCTTTATATCATTTCACACCTTGGAGTCTTGGACCATGGACATAATATTTGAAATGGAATTTATAGCCCAACATATATTATTATTATTATTATTTAGAAAAACTACTTTATTAGATAAATATTTCTTATATTTACTAATTCTCCTTGTAGTTTGAAATAATTACATATTGTTTCACTAATTAATAATTTCACATAAAATTTTATGTAAGCTATGCATTGATATATATATATATATATATATAAGTTTTCTAACACGTGCGTTGCACGTGATTACCAATTTCAAAAACATATGTTATAGTAAATAGTATTGCTTATTTAAGTGAAGATTTGAATAATACGATTGGCAAAAAATAAGATCATCATATGTATCTATTATTCACGCAAACCTATAAATATGGTCAATGAATAATTTTATTAGTTGAATGCAATTATGTATATATTTATTTCAATTTGATGAGGTTCAATCATGTAATTAGTTTTATGTCACTAATATTACCTTATAGACAATATTTGTTTTGTATTTTTCTTGTCATCTAACCAGATGTATTTTACTTTTACGTAAATATTTTGTTGATTAGTTTAGTTTAAATTATAGTTAATATTTTTGAATTAATTAGTTTGATTAAGTTAATTATTTCATTTAGCTAAGATTAAGAAGCTTGTTAATTAATCGAAAATAATTCATCTTATTTTTAATTATGGATCGAATTTAACCAATTACACCAACTCGGCTAAAATTACAATTCATGTGATTATTCTCCAAATTCAAGTCGACCACACTATGCTTCCTTTTCAAGACCCCAAAACCGGCCCAAATTCTACTCTTTTCCAGCCAGCCCAACAACATTAAAAAAAAAAAAAAATAGACCAAATCCATACAACACAACAGCTAATACATAATTAGCCCTTTATAGGTGATAATATGGATCTGTTGGGATTAGCTGCTAGTCTCTTTCTTAGTCCTGCACATGTCATATTTTGTGTAGATTAATTCAACTATCTTACACCAGCTAGATATATGGTTTAATTCTTTTTTCTTTGGATTAAAATAGTTATGATCTAGTACTATTGTTTTGATTAAATTTCTGAAAAAGTTTAGTCTTAATTTAATTAAGGTTCGAATCCGTTTAAGCATTTATTTCATCTTGAAAGTTTTATTCTATTGTCGAAATTACTGATTGATTTCCAGTAGTCCCTCTATGAGCTAATAGTGAATAATTTATGTGTTGCCTCTTTAGACTTAAAGAGAGCATAGATGGTGTAATCCTTTTAAAATCATGTCATATTTTATCTAGAATTTGCTATTTCTCTATCTAATATTCTAACTCACCTAGCATAGATATGACTGATTGTTTCTCGAAGCTTGAAATTGTGATAAATCCTATTGTTGAAGTTATATAGTCATTTAAAATTGCAATATACAGTGGTGTCTTGTATCTTTGCCTAGTTGCTCTCTTTTGTTTAGTTGAGGAAAGTCTTTTGTTTCTCTTTTGCTCCCTTTTTATTAAAAAAAAAAAAAAAATAGGATTGATTGGTTGAAAAATATGTGTGATGAGTTTGCCTTTTTTTGCTATCTCTGTTGAATCATATAGATAAAGTTAGCAGATTTTTTACAACTTTCTGCATGTTTTTGTCTACTGGGAAGTTTGAGTTTTTGTCAAAATGTGTGATCAAGGCTAGTCCTATCTTTCTGTAGCTCCATATGTATTGTTTTGACTTCCTGAACACAACTTCTAATATTGGATTGCACTATATCACTTGCTTGTCATCAATGCATAGAATTAATTAGTTTTTTCAGATAATTATAATTAAATAATTGAAGCAGATTAATAAGATAATTAAAATAGATATCTTATTATTTCTTTTAAAAAAATAGTTTAAAATAAAAGTTAATGAAAAATTATTTAAATTGATTGAGTGACTTTCTAAGTGAAATATTAATAGTTGGGTGACTTTTTAAGTGAAACACCAATAGTTGAGTGACTTTTGAGTTATAAAACAAAATTGAGTGACTTTTCAAGTGAACAACTCAAAGTTCATATTGGTTTTTGCTTAATGGTCTTGCTAATATTTGTTTCCACCATTTCTATGTGCATGAACCTTTTTGTTCGAGTCTAATGGGACTCCCATCCTTGCATTCGTTTCTCTTTGAGTCAATCTCCTTTAACCCGATTGGAAGGAAGCTAATATTATTGGGTTAAACACCCAAGAAGACAGCAGCAGCAGTAGCCTAAAGGGCTAAAAGAATAGCATTGTCTTGGACTTGAAAAGTCTGAAAATGGCACCAGCTGAAGCAGAGTTGCAACAGCCTTAAAAGGCCGAAAAGTGAAGTGCAAAAACTGTGCTAAAACCCATAAATAATAGAGCAGCAGAGGCAAAATAGCAGCAGTCCCAAATGACTAAAATTGGGAATTTTTTGGACTTTAAAAGGTCCAATTGAAACGGAAGCAACAACATCAACCATAAAGGCTTAGACTTGGGCTGAAATAAATTTTAGCAGCCCCCTCGTTTCCCTTATTCCCTCATTTTTACCTTTTCATGGTTATATATCTTTATTGTAATTAATTGTGGAAGCTAACAACTTTAAGATCTTTGTATTAACTTAGATGAATCCTTTGGAGATTTTTAAGGGCTTTTATGTTTAGTAATTTGTTATTCAAATTTTCAAAACGCAAACTAAGCTTCAAGACTAACTTGAGAATTATCCATATTCTTTCATAGTTAGTATTTAGCTTTCAAAACCATACTTAAGTTATTGTGTTAATCTTTTGGCTCAAAAACTTGACTCGAATAAAATGTTAAATTAAAATTATTGTTTTGGCACTTTAACATTTGACTTATTTCATTACTTGGAATAAGATGAGTGCATAAGTATCAAAGACTTTATTATTTTTCAAACAAGAATTTTCACAAGTAATCTTAAGTTTTTTAAAAAAAAATTAGCCAAACTTTTCAATCCGTCGGTCAACCGCGTGCTAGCGGATTCTCTAAGATGTCTAAACTTTTCCTTATAGGATTATTTGAACCCTTACCCGACTTTGGTTTATTAAAGGTTTTCATTTCAAAACTTTTTTTAAAAAAATGGTTTTCTTGATTTTTTCCTAAAAAATTAAGTGGCAACTTCAAAACTGTTATTTTCCAAAAAATCAGTAAATTGCCAGTTGCGAAATTGGTTTCGAAACCTTGATTTTCGAAATCGGTTCGTAACAGTCATATATGAACTTTTCTTCATCTAAAATACTAAAATATTAAGAAATAGTAAATAAGTAAAACAAATGGATAATGTTTATATAGTAATAACTATTTTGAAGCAAACTTTCTGGGAGTCTAAATCACATAAGTAACATTGATAAATAAAGTCATTCTTTTGTCTTGATCGTCAAAAACAAATCGTGACAATTCTCTAAATTTTGGAAAAAGTTATTTAGAAGCATATATCTACATCACAAGAAAAATTGTTAACAAAAACAAATGAATTTAGACTACATCATGTTAACTTCATATATTGGAACATTACATACTAATGTGTGTATATTAAGCAAAAATATAATTATTATATCATTAAAATTAAACTATTTTCCTCAAGTACTCGAGGTTATGGAATATACCCTCTTAGGATAGAACGACTTACTTCATCAGAATAGTGGTACCTCATATTCCGCTAAACTTTGAACTCACTCAACGACAATAAATTACACAAAAAAATTTAAAATGCAAGAAGAAAAAGAGTAGAAGATTAGAAAAAAATGTGGTTGAAAAATGAGAGAAAGTCCGTCTATTTATAGTAACAAAGGGTAGTATGAACAATTTTTTTTTTGTCTTATCTGAAAAATCATGACATTTTCGAGAAGTCACAACACTTTGGAAAAGTCACAACTCTTTGGAAAAGTCGCAACTTATTGAAAAAGTCACAACTCTTTAGAAAAGTCACAACTTGTTGCAAAAGTCACAACTCTTTGGAAAAGTCACAACTCTTTGAAAAAGTCACAACCCTTTGAAAAAAATCACAACTTATTGGAAAAGTCACAACTCATCGAAAAAGTCACAACCTAAGTTAGGGATATTATAGTAATATATATATATATTTGTCAGCAGATACACTAAAATAGAGAGAGATGCGAGCGAGAAAATGAGGGAGGCAAGATGTATCTCGGACACCAAATACATGGAGAGAAGAGAGTGGCAAGCACGCGAGATATATAGGAGAGAGCTCAGTGAGAGAGTAAGATACATGTAATCCACTTGAATATAATGTATCTTGAATAAATTACACCTAATTTTGACCTCATGTATCGAAGATATATGTATCTGGACCAGGCAGATACATATGTTTGAAGTCTAAAATTTTGATAAGTTCAGTAACAATGAAAAGTGCAGGGAAATGTTGTAATTAGGTACTAGCTTTTCATTTCAAATTTCCTCAATTTATTTGTAATTTTATTTGGTGTTACATGTATTTAAAGTCCAAATTTAGGTAATTTTCGTAATAATGAAAAATGAAGGGAAGGAAGATAATTATGTACCAGCTTTTCATTTCAAATTTCCTCCATTCATTTAAACTATTATTTGATGTTCAATTTGTCAATTCACATTGCCCCTCTAATATACTTATCCCATAATATAATTATGTAAGCTTTTAAACTAAAGAAACTTGCCATGATTTTGAAATATTCGAACAATTTTCGTAAGGATTGTTTGGGATGCTTCGAATTCAATTATGATAATATATGATAGTATTATATGAAAGTTTTCTATATTCAAATTTCACCTTAGTTATTAACGAAATATCTTCAATGTTACGAAATTGACCTTTAAAATGTTACGTCTGAATATAAGGTTGTCTTTTTCTTGTTATCAATTAGAGTACCATATTTCGACTTAGTTATCCTTGCAAAGATTAGAGATGTGTTTGGTAGATAAAAAATACTTTTCAATAAATCTTTTTCCATTTTATTATGCTTAATTGATTTAGATGTTTTGAAAAGTATTTTTCAAATGGACTTATTTTTTCTTAAATTCTAAAAGATTACTTCCTTACATATAGTAAGAAAAACATTTTCAAAATTCTATTCCAACCTCACCACCGAACCCGACATTTTGGCTCCAACCTCGAACGATATACGATACTCCATACCTAATTGGGATGCAACGCCCTAGCCAGGTTGAGAGAATCAGATTCTAAATCGTGATTGGGAGTCAAATCTCAAGTCAGAATCAACATCAAAAGTCGAATTTCAAATCGAGGTCAGATTTCGGGTCCTGAGTCGAGAATCCAAAGTTGAAAGTTAAATTTGTGTTAGGATCAGAATCAAGAATTATGTCTCAAATCTAAGTTGGGATTGAGAGTAGTCCTAGGTCGAGATTTAGGGAGATTTAGATTTGAGGGTATGGATAACCTTACTGATTCAAGTCTTTGATTAAGGTTGTGACTTGGGTCCCGAATCAGGGTTACGAGCGGATCTCCTATTAGGGTATGCCGGTATGGAGTGGAGTCCCTAGAATACTATTGAATAGTACGAGAATTATTTTAGACCAAACTACTAATTAAGAATATATATATATATATATTCAATTTTACATCATATTGAAGAACATTTTTGGTACAATTTCAAGCAATTTAAGAGCATTTTGCCTTTTTTTGGATATAACAATGTTTTAGTCGCACTTCTCAACAAGTGAATCATTTTTAACCGTAAAGAAAGTAGGTTAGGCCTATTTTTTTATTTTTTATTTTGCACTTAAAAGGGTTTGAATCTCAATGATTCAGATATTAAGTCATTAAATGCGTTTATTTTTTTAATTAGAAATCTCTTAATAGATTTGAAAATGTATGAATAAATTAGATCTGTAACATATTTTTATTCTCATTCAGACTCTTTTAAAGACAATATTGTTTTCATAAAAAAATTGTGCCCCTTATTTTTTTACTTCAAAAAATAAAATAAAATTCAAGTCTCTTTCATTCTCCAACTTTATTAGTTATCTAATTATTTTCTTTAAACTTTTGATTTTTGTTCTTGCTACATGTTTATTAAGAACTGATTATTTGATTAAAGTGCAAAGCAACTTTATGAATATGTGTTGTTGAAATCGGACTGTGATGTCTTTATAAATTTATTTAAAATCCTTTTAATGTATCATATTCATTATTTATTTTAAAAAAGACTACATGGGCAAACACATTATAGAACATAGAGATATTTCACCTATTTATTTAAGATTAATATGTGTTGAATATTTTTTTTCAGAAAAAGATGACTAAATTGTTTTCTAACAATTATTTTTATTATTATAATTTATATATGTAATTCTTGTAGTTCCATTTTATTTTTATCATTCTTAAAATATTTACTTATAATTCAAATATCTTAAAGTTTATCAAAGTATGATATTTTTTCTAATATTTTGTTAATGTAATATTTAACTACTATTTTATTTGAATCACAGTACTTATTGTGCTTACATATTAATAAACTATTTTTATTATTATTATTATTATATATTCAGATGTTCAATAACAAACGGTCTCAATCATTCAGTGTTCAGATTTACAGATATATTATATATGTAATTCATGTAGTTCCATTTTATTTTTATCATTCTTAAAATATATCTTAATATTTATCAAAGTATGATATTTTTTCTAATATTTTGTTAATCTAATATTTAACTACTATTTTATTTGAATCACGGTACTTATTATGTTTACATATTAATAAATAATAATAATAATTATTATTATTATTATTATTATTATTATCATTATTATTATTATATTTAGATGTATAACAAACTCTCTCAATTATTCTGAGTTCAGATTTACAAATAAGATCTTAATCATTCAGATTAAATCTAAATTCAGAAATCTTAATCTAATCTAAATCAAAATAAATGAGGCCTAACATGGACGAAGTAGGATCATTTCACTAAACAAAAAATTCAAGGAAATAGATAAGATATTATTGAATACCTCAATTTGGCACAACACATCAAAGCCAAATTCTAGTAAAAGGACTTCAAAAGTGAATCAACCAAACTACTAATTATAAAAATGAAAGTTTGATAAACACCCATATACTAAAGTACATTCACATGTAGTACAAAAAGTCTCATGATCATTATGTACTTATATAAACTTTATTAGGGTGTTTTTTTTTCGCAATTTATTTAATTGCTAGTAATATTTTTATCATCTACATATACAAATGTTGTTTTCACAATTGCCAATGTGAACGCAAAAGATGCTACTACTATTATTCTACTACGGCCGCACGTGCAAAGTCACGGACGTTTAAGTCTCCTTTGACGCTTGCGGCTGAAAATGATCCACTGGGCCCCACTCAAAAAGGTCTGTGCAGGTGCATGAACATATCCTGCAGCGGCGACATCTGATAACAGCTCTGAAACTGAGAACCTAACAAGCTATTATCCACCGTTGTCGCGCCGGTAGTGGCATCCATGTAATTAAACGGAAGATCGAGGGTAGCTTTCTCCCAATCAGTCAGTTTCGGCTGGCTCTGCACTTCTCTCTCGCATGTGAATTCCGGTGAGAGCACGTGCTCTGAGCAGCTTGAATCGGAGTGGATCTTCGGAACTGAATCGGACGGCAGGTAGAAGAAATCGTTGTGCAATTGCTGCGGCTGAGGCGGTGGAGGTAGCGGTGGTAGAATCTCCGGCTTCCTATCTTCTGGAGATCCAACTGTATCCATAGAGCAGGTAGTGTTCATTTTCCGATTCTTCTCAATCGATCCCTTTTTGTTGTAAATTCTACATAGAACCCAATCATCTAGCTGTAAACAAAATAGAAACCATCAAAAATCAATCGAAAACACAGTCCAGATCGTCAAAACAATTAATCTGTTCTGTACTCACCCTTAAGCTATTGTTGTTCTTACGAGCAGATCGATCAACATCAGCAAGACGATATTCATGCATGATCCAATTAGTCTTCTCTCCTTTAGGTGCCTTACCAGAATAAAACACCAATGCTTTCTTAATTCCCACCGCTTTCGGAATTCCAATCGGCTTATCCGCACCAGTAGCCTTCCAATATCCACTTCCAGCAGCTCGATTCGGCCGTGAACCGTTCGGATACTTCCGATCTCGAGGTGAAAAGAAGTACCACTCTTTCTCTCCATACAATGCCAAATCTAAAACACAAACACAAAATTTAATCAACACAAATCCCCAATTTCAACTGTTCACTACTAACAAAAACTAATTTACCAGGAAGATCCCATGGATCAAACTTGTAGAGATCAATTTCAGTTACAATTGGTACAGCAATTGGCTGGGAAGTGCATTTTCGGCATAAATAATGCGTCACAAGTTCTTCATCAGTTGGATGAAATCTGAATCCTGGAGGTAACTGCAATTCAGCTGCTGTCATTTTTCTTTTAAATATAAATTTCTGTTTTTAGTCTAAATACAGAGTATCTGAATGATTTCTGAATTCTTTCTGAATAGAAGAGAAGGAATAGGAAAAGGGTTGAAAGTTGAAACTTCGGTCACAAGGGAGAGAACTAAATATATAGAAAACGGAAGAAGGACACGTGGCGAAGATAAGCTAAGGGGATCTAGAATAAACGTGTTAAAATAATTAGAAATAAAATGAAAATTAAAAATATTATTAAAAAAAAAGTGGACACGTATGCAAAAATTGAGTTTGACGGGGGGGTGGGGGTGCATTTGGTCACTGCTTACGCACTGCTTTTTGGACACAAGTGTCAAAAGGGACTACGTGGCTCGGCGGGTTCATGGAAGTTTCTGGTTCGGTTTTGGTTCGGGAGGATTAGGCTCGGGAAGTTGACACGTATACCAGGTAGATGCACGCTCGGTAATTTTGTGTCGTTACTTACGACAAAAATGTGGGGGCCCACTTTATTTTTTATACTTTATAATTAAGTAAATAAAGTAAATTTAAATTTTAAAAAAATAGATGTGGAACTTTTATGGGTGAAGGTGGTAGTTGGAATTGACTGAGAAGGAGATGAACTAATGTGTCAATAATTAGTGAATTAACGTTGCTAGGAGTGCCACATATACTAATGAATTTATTAAGATTGTTAAAAAACAAAAACAAAAATAAATCAATGAATGTATTTAAAGAAAAAGAAAAACTAATTTTTGTGATTCTTTAAAGTAAACTTCAATTAAAGATGAAGAAATTTGATATATTTTACATTTTTTTTTTATCTATCGTAAAATATCTAAGTTTGATAAGGACTCATTTAGCAGGAAGCACGTCTACTTAAGAATTTTTTTTAATTTCTGATTGAGAAAAGAAGCAGTCTCATTCAGAATAACACATCTTTGCTATTGTTATTTTCCTATCTATTTGCGATTCCTTAAAGTAAAAAGGTGTAAGCATATTCTTTAGATGATTTTGTATAATCAATTTGCAGGAATGAGAAAGAAAAAAAAAAAGAACAATGTTTGGTTTGTTTACACCTTTCGTAATCAGAATATAGTTACTCAACAATTATTTTATTGTGAATAAGTTGCAATTTTTTCTTCTAAAAGATAAGAGCATATTTGAATCTCAAATATGATTGGCTAATTTTGAGTCAAATCGACTTCTGCGCCGTAGATTATCGTTTCTTCTGTTTTTCACTTCATTCATTTCTTACGTCTGACTTTATTTTTAAAAAAAAAATAAAAATTGTATGTATCTAGTAAGTTCTTAATTATGTCATTCCTATTCCACCAAATTCTTTATTAATGACACTTTTGCAGGGATAACATGACATCTGAAATTACAATAAATATATAGTGATATACCAACCTGACTACGGTGTAGTTGTGAGACCGTTTTATTTTTAATTAGAGGTTTTAAATTCGAGTCATGAGTATGAAAAAAGTTATCTTGAAAACACCACTCTCGAATAGATCCTGTAGTGTGCGATCCAAATTTTGTTGGGATTACAATATGAACGGGTGAAAAATCAAAATAAATAAATAAATAAATTATAATGATACTCTTTCTAGAAGATGGTTATGACTTATGAGTATTATATTGAGATTAGGTACTATTTAGGTGAAATGTTTATGTTGTTAATGGTTATATTATATTTGTTAAAAAGATATAGAAATATATACGGGTGTACAAAGTGTTTAATAGACAAAGTGTATCAAATCGAAAAAAACCGACTAGTAAATTCATTTGATATTTGATTTACATATATTTAATAGGATTGATATGGTTTTGATTTAACTTTTTAAAAAAGTTAAATATCAAATTAAATCAATTATGTTTAATTTTTTAATATCAAATCAATTCACTAGTTGATCCTTTCGATTTGGTACACTTGCATTATATATATTTCATTTTAACTGTCACAATTACTGTTTCTAAACATTTTAACATCATGTTTGAGATTTCAATTTAACTTAAATGAAATTTAAACCAAAAAAAAAAAAAACTTCACCTATCCATATATATTAACTTAAATGAAACTATTACAATTTACCCCCTAATATTTTTCTCGTCCGGACCAACAATCTAGCCATTTTTAATCAGGCCTCTTCGTGTATATATAAAGTCAGAGGCGGAGCTGGGTGGAGGTTCATGGGTTCAGATGAACTCAATAGTTTTTCCGTAGACCCTATATTTGTATTGGAAAATCAATTAAATATATATGTATATTAATTTGTGAACCCTAACAAAATTGATTGACTGTTATTAACGAAATTTAGAACCTCCAAACTCTTAATCCTCGCTTCACGTTTATGAAGTTAGAAAGATCCAAATGAATATAACAATCAGCAATAGCTAATAATTACGGTAACTAATAGCAGAGTATGAGTTTCTCTATATGTAGTGGTGCTAATGCTGGTGATCCTCGGTAGAGATTAATTGGTCGATGATTGTTGTGATAATGTAGTTGATAATAATGATTATAAATGATAGTTAGTGATGATGATAATTGACTGTGGTGATTATAATCATAATTGTAGATGTTATTGTATTAATTCATATTTGTGGTTCAATATTTGTGATTGAGAATGATGATATTGATTATTGACAATTATAGACGATAGATAAATGTTTGGAATAGTACATATTTAACATAGAAGTAGACAGAGTAGTAGCGAAATGTTATATTTGCTCAAACTTATAAAGTGTTAGTACAATAAAAAAAACAAATTTAATAATTAAGATTTGAAAATTAAAATTACAAATATACTTAATAATTGGGATTAAAATAATTTTTTCTTAGTACAATGTACTTTTAGGTCAAGAAAATATGCAGCCACGTTGAAAGACGCATAAGCCTTTAACGTGACTCACTGCCTAGTTAAAGTTAGGTAAAATATTAATATCTGACTCTAATCATGAACCATTGGACCTAAAAGATTCTTGAATTTTATGGATACGTGGAATTCAGATAAGGGAAATTTATTAAATTATTTTAGTTTTAAAAGTAACTTCTGTTCGACTTACCTTAATTTTAGTTTTAGGGTGTGGTTGGTACGAAGGAAAGTGTTTTTCATGAAAAATGTTTTTCTAGAAAATGTTTTTTCTGAAAAATAAGTAGATTTTGGACTTATTTTCTCATGTTTGGTTAGTGAGTAGAAAATATTTTTCGAAAAAGATTTTTAGTGTTTGGTTTTTGAATGAAAAATGTTTTTGAGAAATATCTTTTATTTTTACTAGAATAGAAAATAATTTTTGAAATTGAAAATATTTTTTGAAACAAATTTAAGTAGGGGGGTGAAAAAATAAAAATTTGAAGTTGAAAATATTTTTTAAAAACAAACTTAATTTATTTTTTTTGGGGATGGGGAGCTGGTAGGGGGTGGGTGGAGGGGGAGGGTCGAGGGTAGGGATGAAAAAATGAAATTTTGAAGTTGAAAATATTTTTAAAAAAATAAACTTAATTTTTTTTGGGGGTGGAGGGGCTGGTAGGGTGGGTGGTGCGGTCGGAAGAAAGTTTTGAAAAATGTTTTCCTTAAATTTTGAAGGGAAGTCATTTTCCTTAAATTTGAGGAAAATGAGTTAATTTGGAAAATATTTAACCCAACCAAACATGAGAAAATTGGAAAATATTTTCCCTTCATACCAAACACACCCTTAGTTTTAAAATAAGTTGCTATGGGATGAGAATGATCCGTTCAAATAATTTTAAAGAAAAACTATTGGCAATATGTAGAGAGATTTATTTTCCTCTTCAAACACACAAAATGCGTACAGAATTTAAAAATTAGAAAACTAAAAATGCATTTGCTACTACATAAAATGCTACTATATCAAAGTCTAATAATTTTAAATTCATCTCTACCTAATGTGATGAATAACTTAGTTATATCAATGTAGCAATAGCCAACATGTATTAGACTAATAACATAGTGAAAACAAATCATATTCATAGTCAAAGATGAGGAAAATAGTTTGAAAATAATAAGGGTCGTTTGGTAGGAATATCTCATGGAATTTAACTATTCCATTTTTATACTATGAGTTAATTAATTTCATTATTTTAATATAAAAGTTATTTTAGAATTAGCTAATATCTGAAATTAAATATTAGATAAAGTTAACTTTAAATTTTATTTTTTAGATTATTATTCTTTATCAAATGGCTTCTAATTTTATCTCATTATTTGTATTAAATTATATTCATATTGAACTTAGATATGAGCTTTGCGAATGGATTGTATGCTTTGAGAAACTAACAGGTCATTAAAATTATCTTTTGATATTTTAAAATCTTATTTTTGTAATAAATTATATTCAAATATCAGAGATTTAAAAAGGTGATTATTTAAATTTAAAATTCAAATTAAAAACAAAGAGATAAGAGACGAGTTACCACTCCATCATAATCTTTGATGGTGGGTTCGAGTCCTTTTAGGTACAGAAAAGGAGCGTCTTATTTTTTTAATGTGAAATTTTTTAGCATGAATTCGAATTTGTGCGAACTTTAATATAGATATCAAACACACCAGACGAGAAATTAAAAAAAATAAAAATCTTTGGTGGTGGGGATTTGGTTATTTATATCTTGATGAATCAGTCCTCTCATTTAAATGTGTTGTCATCCTACACATAAATAAGTTAAAAGTGGTCCTTCATTGTGGTGATCCCCATTTTTGTCCGCACCATTAATTTCTACCATTCTGAGTAACAATTTATTGAACTTTTGGGGTAGGGTATGCGAGATGTGATAGATTGTATTATTTTAAGAAATTAACTTTTCATTTTTTATTTAAATTAAATAATTTAAAATTAATTAATATTCATAATTAAATATTATAAAATAAAGTTATTTTATATTTTATTTTAAAATTATTATTTTTATCGCATCAATTCAAGTGATCAAAACATTTTTTGTTGTCATGACTGCTCCTCGAATTATGTACCTTCTAATCATAATTAAATGTTTTCGATGGTTTTTCACTTTCGGATATAGGGTCGAGTGTTTTCTAAGTATTTAAAAAAAAAAAAAAAAGTTCTACGTTATAAACATGTATGAGAACTGTCACTCAAGGTTGTTCTATCATTATTTTTAAGGACATGTAGAAGCGACAAATAAAAATAAATGGAGAAAATGATTTGCTTAGTGGAGTGAGTCAACTAAGAGCTGTTTAAAAGTTGAAAATTTCGCGGGGTGGAATATGCTATTTACCTTATACTCATTTTAAATGTTTTGTACATATATCTACTACATACATTTTTAATGTCCAAAATTAGTCTAGACTCTTGAATTTATAACTGAGTGAAAATCATGCATTTTTGTTTAAAACTTTGGTAGAAATATTGAATTTCGGTTATTTTTATCTGAACTTCAGGATCATATGTATATGGTTGAAGTTTAATCATGTTTGTCTGACTTCAGCTATTTTTGTTTGAATTTAGTCACACATCACATATACAAAATAAAAATAAATATAAGTTAAATGACAATACCAAAATCAGATTCGTGCACTTTAAGTCCGAGTTGGGTTGTAACACTCCACAACGTAAAAGCACAAATATTTTAAAGAAATCTACCGAAAGATCTTTCTTTTTTTTTTTGGTTTACATAATCCAATAACACAAAGACAAGAATAATTTTCAACCGACAAAATAAAATAAAAGATTTTTGCCAGTCCATCACTGAATACTGATCATGATATATTGTTATATCATACTGTAAAATGTCATACCATATGATTTGGAATAAGTTTGCATGATATTTGATCCAATGACGAATTTAGAGGCAAAAAATAGGGCACGGAAATATGTGGTTTCTCCGTACAACTAAGTATTGTATGCATATATATATTTTAAAATTTGTATAATATTATATTCTGGTACCTATACTCTAAGAAGTTTGAATGGTTTACATGGTTGATACAATTTTATTTTATCTTTAAAGTAATGCACCCATATTCTAAAAATCCTAGATTCGCCTCTAATTTGATCCCTTGATCATTGGGTGAAATTATGAATTAAATGAAGAACTTTTTTGCCATTTAGGAAGAAGGAAATGAATTTTAGATCTAATTAAACAGAAAGAAACCCTACGTTTAACTTAAAAGATTTGGAAAGATGGCTAGCTCTTGTTCCGTCATTGTTGCTTGACTTATTAGCTTTAGCAAATAATTTGATTGATTGACATATTTTTAGATTGAAATTATTTTTCCTTTTTCTGAATTTTTGCATCATTTTTTACGATGAAAGGTAGAGATATTATTTTTTTGAAACTATGCACCTTCCTATGTCTTGTTTCTAAAGTGCAAAACCGCGATGAGAAGTATAAAAAATAAAAATAATTAATGTATTTGATCAAAGAACATGAATGGTCTAGTAATAGGAATTATTCGAAGTCATGATATATATACATTAGCTTGAATTTCAATCTCGAAAGACAAATATCTAGACTAATATATTTTACAAGCTAGCCGATGGAATCCCTCAATTTTGGTCTTTCGAGAGCCACTATTTTTCAACATTATCATATGTATCGATTTTACTTTCAATTTGCTCTATAATTGACAGATGTCTATCGATTTTGTCGTTCATATATTATCATAGTGATTATCGGAGAGATTAACTATCTCTTTCTCTCATTGTAGATATGGCTATGATTGTAGCCTTGTACATATTAAGTAAAGAAAACATCAAAAACTTTCTTGTATTACTACACGTTTTACCTTAAACACAACTTGTTTTGTTAAAATCAAATTCACAAGGAAAGACAGGCAGACCACTCGTGATAAACATAAGTTGCTAAAAACAGAAGTGGGGTGGGGTATGAATGACTTTGTATTATCATAAATTTAAAAGTGTCTATGTTAAATGTACACATGATAAAAATACAACATTTTCAAGTCTTTGTTTTGACTAAAGCTCCAAATTAATAGCAAGTTGGCAGTGGCTGATTTGCAAGTTGTAGCCGACGCCGTACTTTTCCGCCGCCCTCTCTGCACTCCACCAAAAAAATGTTGTTTTTCTCACACACCCCCCCCCCCCTCCCACACCCAACTAGGGGAGTGAGACTTAAAAAAACGTGGTGCATTAGTTGGGGTTGCTCCTTATTTAATCAGACTCTTGAATTTAATTTTTAGATATGAAATTTTTTTAGTAGGAAACGTTATAATACGATTATGAAATAATCGGACTTCAATGATAGTAACGATCATTGAGTGGAAAACTAAAAAAAATACTAGTAAAGGAAGAGCGTAGTTTATAATTTACGAACTTTTATATAGGTTTGTTTGCAACAAATTTTAAACATATGGAAAATAAATAAACCACAAAAATAAAATCTGAAGAAACATAATTGTATTCATCAAGATAGCGGGTACAATTTTGTTCCTCCCTTGATTCTCCTCTCCTAAGATTTATCCATGATTCGAGGGCTGTTAGTGGCGTATTTCTCGAACTAGGATAATTTAAATTTGACCTCTATATGAATATTTCATGTCTTTTGTGGAATATATCGAGGTCTTGATCTCTGTGTGGAATTTTTGAGATCACCTTTTTAAGGAAATTTAGTACCCTTTATATAGGCATAAACTAGGGTTTTAAGGTTGAGTAGCCTCCAAGAATCATAATTTGAGTTGAACATAATTAGTAGAGTCCCAACTCGAATTGAACACATCTTGTAGAGTCCCAACTCGAATTGAACACATCTTGTAGAGTCCCACAAAATTTCAATGTCTACAAATGTCCCTTGCTTCAAGGCTTGTCAGACTGTAGACTTAATGAAACTCAAAGACGAGGCTTGAAAGTACTCATTCTTCCACCTTTGCAGCTTCAAATTTTCAGATTTGATTTAAGAGAGAAGAGATGAAGGGTAGATTTGGTCCCACTGGGCGTGCCAATTTGTTTGCAACAAATTTTAAACATATGGAAAATAAATAAACCACAAAAATAAAATTTGAAGAAACATAATTTTATTCATCAAGATAGCGGGTACAATTTTGTTCCTCCCTTGATTCTCATCTCCTAAGATTTATCCATATTTCGAGGGACGTTAGTGGCGTATTTCTCGAATTAGGATGATTTAGATTTGACCTCTATAAGAATATTTCATGTCTTTTGTGGAATATATTGAGGTCTTGATCTCTTTATGGAATTTTTTAGATGCCTTTTAAGAGAATTTAGTACCCTTTATATAGGCATAAACTAGGGTTTAGGGTTGAGTAGCCTTCAAGAATCCTAATTTGAGTTGAACTCAATTAGTAGAGTCTCAACTCGAATTGAACACATCTTGTAAAGTCCCACAAAATTTCAATGTCTACAAGGTTCTATATTTCTATTAAGAAATTCATAAAATATATATATAGTAAAACAGAGTGTTTTGTTGATGTACTTGCATCAGCAGGAGTATTTTCAGAAAAAGTTTTAAGAAAATAATTTTTTTTTGTTTTATTTTAATTTAATTAGTGTACCATTTTTATGAAATTATAGGACTTATTTTAGTGTACCATTTTACTTATAGTTTTATTACTTTAAATGTTGTTAATATTTGTATAGATTTTGTAACTATTTTGGAGTAAGAATTCAACAATTAATAGAAAACTATTTTAATTATGAATATCCCTATAAACCTCTTCACATTAGATTTGCAAGATAAAAGAGTGAAACGATAATACTACACAAATATATTTATGTTAGAACAAAAAATTAGAATTACCACTTTAAAAAATAAATCTTTTTTTAAGAACTCAATTAATTATTATATATTTATTAAATACTGTATAAAATTATAAATTTGGGATCAGTCAATCTTACCTTCATGGATATCTTAATTATTGTAATTTATTATGATCTTCTTAACCTATGGATCCCCATAACCCTATCTAGCTCATAGCCTTATTCTATTAAACATTGATACATACTTCTTTAGTTTCTTTTTATATGTCATCCTAACTATAAATAGTTGTCAATAATACTTGTCATTTTATAAATCAATACATGAATTACAATATTTTTCCTATTTTACCCTTGTGAGTTATTAGCCTTAAAAATATATATTTGACCAATTGACGTAGAAAAACTAAGTGAATCATTCATATTCATTGATTAAAAATTGACTTCAAAAAAATATTAAATAAGAATAAAATAGTAAACTTACTTAATTTTGTAATGCACGTGAAATTAAAAATGATAACATATAAAATAGGACCGGGGAGTAACACAACTGGACCAATTTATTAATGATGTTTATGTCCTCAGACACGGCCTACATTTCGAGATTTTAGTGGGGTAGTAAAATACTATATATAATACGTTAAAATATGTCATTGATATATCCTAGAATGACTTGTAGTTTTCTCCAACTAGAATAATGTTAGCAAAGTTGACAAGTTGATATAATTGGTCTAATGTATACGATAATGACGGCTTGATTTTAATATAATCGTTCCCATCTGAATGAAGAAAATATAAATGTTGAATACTACATTTATTAGTAAATTTCATTAAGAGGGAGAATTATAATATGTTGCTAATTGAATACATGATAAAATGTACTCCTATTTATTAGACATATTTTTCACCTCATATTTTAGAAGATAATTTGTGCATGTTTACGAATATCCACTGTCTTCTCTTTTAATTATATATATACGTATCAATTAATTGTAATATGTAATGAGATTTTACGATTTAGTGAGCTATGTTAATGTGTATAAAAAATTTTAAGAAAAAGTGACTTATTTTAAGTGATTACGAATCTATATAATGGATACTTGAAAAAACTTTGAAAATATTTTTGTAAGGGCGCGTATGATATGGAGAATGCTTTTTTAATTTTTTTTCATGTTTAGTTGATCAAAGTATTTAGAAAAATATTTTTCTGAAGAAAAAACAAGTTATTTAAAAGAGAGAGACTTTATTAGTGAAAGTAAAAAAAAAATATATTTGCTTAAATTATTATTAGATAGATTACTTAAATGAACAGAACTGATCGATGTATACTCCTAAATAAGAGAAAACTATAAAAGGAGTACAACGATTTTGGTTAGGAACTTTGCTAAAAAAAGAAGATGCTATTAAATTGGATTGAATGATTTGAATTTGGTTGATTACGAATACCTAATGCCACGCTTAGAAATTATTCTAAATGGGAAAAGGCATAAATTTCTCTTTGAACTTGTATCGAAAAGTCAGTTACATGTTCGAACTATTGTGGCGATCTATTACACACCTAATCTTGTTCAAAGTGATATTAATACCTCATTCCGAAGACAATCTCAGTTTTGTGTTAAAAAAATGTTGTACACGCGTTTTCACACATAAATAATATTATTTAAAAAAATTTAAACCTTTTCCTTGATATTTTTTTTAACTTTTGCACAAAATTTAAAACTTGGGCATCTTCCTTCTCTCACCATACATATCTCTTTTTAAAATATATTTTTTCTTTCTTCTCCATTGTTCATAAATTGAAGGAAAAGATAAAAACTTGAATTGAAAATAGGAGTCAATAAGTTGATTATGAAGTATAGAGATGTTGGCAGCGGTGATAGACGATGGGCAACACCATTAATATGATCGATGGAACAAATAAAAAATTTAAGATCTGTAAAATTCTTTAAAAATCTTGATAAGTATGTATGTAATTCATTAGTATTTTTTGTGTGTAATTGATTAATCAAATATGCTATTGATGATATGAGACAAAAAAATAACATTATGGTGGTTGTTGGTAGTTCTCCGGCGAGAATAGAGAAGACAAAGATTGAGAAATCATTTTATTCGGTGAACTTTTGAAAAATTTAGACAATATAATCATGAATTTTATGCATAAATGTCAATGAATTTTCAATAGAAATCACTATCTTTCTCATGAATCTTTTTCGGTGATCTTCTCCGGTGAATCTTCCGACAAGTTCAAACGGAAAAATCATGAACTTTAAGTTGAAAATTATTGACTTTTCGATGAAAGTCATCATCTTCTCCACCCTTTCTATTTTTAAGAGTTCATTTTTATGGATAGAGTGTTGAATGTGCTTTCATCAAACAATCAATATCGACAAATGCAGTGATTCCTTAAGAAGAAGAAGAAGAACTCAAAATAAAGAAAAATGAAAAAGCTTTAAAGAAATTATGGGCCACCAATAAAAAGATTTAAAATAATAATAATAATAATTAATATATTAAAAATTATAATACATAATTATATGACAAATAAAATAGTGCCATGTGTTGAAATTCGTCATTTTAACATATAATTTTTTCTTCTCACGCACCTTAAGGAAGGTGAAGACACTCTCTTTGTCATGTCACGTTCTAAGGGGATATTAATATCACTTTGAACAAGATTAGGTGTGTAATAGATCGTCACAATAGTTTAAGCATGAAACTGACTTTTCGACACAAATTTAGGGGGAAATTTATGCCTTTTCCCTATTCTAAATACATCTAGATTACTCATATCTTCTACTATCATTATGCTAGAATATTCGATCTAGATATTTCTTAAATGAACAAATATTAAAGGTATTACAATATAACTTTCTAAAAACTCTCCTAAATATCCACAATAATTAACTTTAATTTTTCACAAAATACATTAATTTAGCAGAAAATAAATAAATAATTTATCTTATGTGTTGTCTATGCTTCTTATGACTCTTTGCCCTCAAAAACCTTCTGAAATGTTCTTTCCTTTGATCCCTTTTTGACCTTTTTCTCCACTCATTTTTTCTTTGATATAATTCACCTTCTTCTTCAATATCTCTTCCAATTTGATGTCTTCTACTTGTTGTCTTTTTTTGTTTGAAGCATAAAAAATTGCAACAACAATCTAAAACTGAAAAAAAAGTATACAAACATGTCCATGTTGATCTACAAAGCATGTGACAAATGCACCCATATATGCCCAACTTGTATTGCAAATACAAGAACAAGAGAGCTGCAAAAATCACAAAATTAGGAGTACTAAATATAAATGCAATATGTAATTGTATTTTTTAAAATATCAATATGAATGACCATATGTTATTGCACCCTTTTTATTACGTGATGATAATTGACTTGACATGAAATTTAAGATAGAAAAATGGTATTGTTGGAACTTGCGTTAATAGAAAATAATACTTTTGAATAGATTATTCAGTAAAAAATCTATCGAAAATATGAGATTTCTGATGAGAAGTCCGTCGGAAACAGTTGCAATGAAGGAAATGTTGACTTAATTTCTTGTAATGTTGATATTAAATATGCATGATATTAATGTAGCTATCACTTTAACAAAAAACAACTTTTAGCGGCAATAGATATACACATTAATAAATAACACTAAAGTTTTTATCGGCATTAGTTAATTGTCATTGGATCTAATGTTGATATAAGTTTTAGAGACATTTACAAAGAGTGTTAATTGTCGCTAAAAATACATATTTAACTACAGTTAAGCTATTATCATTAATTAATTGGCACTAAAATTTATTTTTGAGGTAGTGTATAGAGCATCTCGTTAAAGGTAAAACTGAACATCTAAAGTTAATGAGATTTTAAATCTAGAATTATGATTCTTTGATTTCAACAGATTAGAAAATAAAATAGTATCATATAAAACGAAACATCTCAATAAAACTCACCAAAGTATAACAGAATTGAGAGAATAGCCAGTTTGAGCAAATGAGAAATGCAAAAGTTCTCTATGTAACACGACAAATCCCATGTTGGACCGCATATTTTGCTGAAAAAACAAATAGTATTATCACAAATTATTTCTTCATAAGGAAAAAACAAATCTGTCGAACAAGAGTATCGCCTAGTAATCAATTGAGTGAATTGAGAATCACAAAGTCTCTGATTTAAATTTCAACGGGGGCAAAACCACTAGGTGCTTATATTTATTCTTATTTGTTCAAAGCCTTTGTGGACAGAGTTATCAATATAAGTAGCATGTACCCCATGGAATTAATCGACGACTGTGAGAGTTATTCATAAAATTAGTTGAGATGTACGCAAGCTAATCCAGAGACCTTGATTAAGAAGAAGAAAAAACAAATATGTACACATAATTCTTAACCCATTTCATAAATCACTAGACCACACTACCCTCGGATGCTTCTTGAAACATATAGATTGACACATAAAAATTGGAATTCACTCAATTCATGCCAAAACTCCTTCAAAGTCAAGAGCAACTACCAAAAAAACATGGATTAAATTAAAATATGTCACATAATAGGGGACCTTTTATGGCTAAGATACTAACAAATCCATTTTGAGACTAGAAGAAAACCTAATGTGTGTACACATTTTGAATTTAGCAATATATACTTACAAATAAAATCATATACTACAGTATTATTTTTATTGTAAACAGCGGTTAATTAAAATTAAGCAAGAGATTAGGTAAATACCTGCAGGATTTTCCAGCTAAAAAATCAAATGGATGACCAAAAATTTTTCCTAAAATTGCACCAAACCCTGATAACAATGAACCAATTACATTGTCCATCTTATAAACCAATGCTTAATTAAGTAGTTTCCACCAAGGGAAAACTCCTTAATTACATTCTCATACACATGACTTCCATTTTCTGCAAAACATAAAAAAAAAAAATCAGAAAACAACAAAGGGTACTATATGAGAGTAGCAATTCAATCTGGTATCTGTGTTGACGTTCGATTAAATCCAAATTCACTCTCGTATTAAGTGTAAAATGTTCCCTAACAATAACAACTCCATACCAATCGAGTTACGCTCGCAATTTATGTAAATGTAAAAAAAAAAAAAAAACAGTTACATGTATGTTCTTTAGGGAAAAATTGGGACTTGCAGTTTACAAGTTATGAAATTACAGAAGAAAGTAAGTTTTTGAAAATTGCCCGTTTAAAAGCGGTTCAGCATTTGAAGTCCATGGGCTTTATCAAACTGAACAGACAGTGGGAATGGACTTTTAAATTTTGGGATTTTGAAGGCAACAAGGCCCAATAATGTTCCAAAGGCCCAATGAAGAGTATAAGTTAGGACATATTTATACAAGGCATAATACATAAATATGCCCTTTAACTTGGCCTCATTTCACATTTAAACCCTCCAACTTTGGGTGTGCACAAATAGACACTTAAACTTGTATAAAATTGAACAAGTAGACACATGAGTCATATGTGGCATAAAACACATAGGACACCACGTAGGACGCAAATTTCCATGTAGGATGCCACTTAGGACATGTGTGACTATTTGTTCAATTTTATACAAGTTTAAGTGTCTACTTGTGCACACTCAAAGTTGAAGGACATAAATATAAAATGAGGCAAAGTTAATGGGCATATTTATGTATTATGCCTTTATACAATTTATACTCCGTTTGGTATAACTTGTAGATGTTGTATTCGTCGAAGTAAATAATCTAAATGTCATGTATTTATAGAGTAAGTGCCAATTTTGTTTGTGGATAAATTTGTATGGGAACTTACATAAATTCACTAGTTTGGGATCTAATTACTTAGATACACTCTACTTTGCAGTATTACATATCTTATTATATTTTTGTGCATTGAGATACATTTAGATACGTCCAAATACATGTATCTGCGGATACATGGAGTCTAAATTAAGTGTAATTTGCTCTAGATACATTGTATCCAAGTGGATTCGCATGTAGCTGGGATAGATAACAAGTCCCGCTTGCCTCCCTCGCCTCTCTCCCCATCTCGCTCGCCACTTTTGCATCTAGTATCTCAAATACATGCAAATCATGTTAGATACATACGAATACATGTATCAAGTGTGTATCTTGTGTGATTCGAATGTATCTGAGATACATACGAATCTCGCTCGTCTCCCTCCCCATCTCGCTCGCCTCTCCCTATTTTAGTGTATCTAGTAGCAAAAATACATATATCTAAGAGTATCTTCTTCAATATATGATATAAAAAAAAATAGTGGTAAGATCTGTAATATTTTGAAAATATAAGTAATATTAGTAAATATGATACTAAAATATGTGTTATTATGTAAAAAAAAAAAAAAATCCAATAACTGGCGCATAATTAATCAATAACGCCATGAATAATCATTTGTTAAATTTATTTGTAAATTGTCAATACCATATTTCTTTCTTGTCAATTCAGTATATATTACAAATATTCATAATTGTGGGGCGGCGATGACAACAATTATTAATAAGTATGCGGCATTAGTGGTTGGCATGACACTTGAAAGTGGAAGGAGTAATCGGGATCGCGCTCCGAACATAATTTTTTTATCTCTCTCCTAACATGATTTTCTCGATATGAAGGCTCGATTGTGAAATCTCTAGTTAAGAATGATGAAACAGTCCTACTACCACATCACAAGTCATATTGATTTTGAATTTAAAATGTTGATTTTGAATTTTAATTAAGACTCCTATAAATTTCAAATTGTCTTGTATGGTTAACTTAATTTTCTTCAACTAATCTTAGCTATTAAAACGCTAGTGTATTTTTGACCAACCATCCAATCTAAAATTAGACTTGCAACTAATTATTAATTAATCATACTTTCTCTCTCTCTATCTTTCTCTGTGTAATTGTTTTCTTCAATTATTTTCTTCCATGGCAGATCATTCACGGGCCACATCTCATGAGTTTTGCGGCAGTTTTGGATTTGGAAGTGTTTGTAAAGTTTGCAAATCCTTTGTCTCCATTTTATCTCCTAAGAAAACACATCATAAGCCTAAATCCAATATCCTTCAAGATAATCATCACAAGGTATTTATTTTCAATTTTAACACAATATTGTAAATGTTAATTTTTTTTATAGCAAGGAATTTTTATTTTATTTTTTGGCTTAAGAATTGGAAAATAATGGTTCTAATCATCATTTGTTAGAAACTTAAATTAGACATGTGAAATCAAGAGAGATAGTATACTATTAATCAAACAACAATAATTTGAACTTTTTTTTCATATGTTTGAAAAAAATCCTAAATTGTCATGTTGGAAAAAAAAACGTTTTGATACATGAACGCATATGAAGAATGATTCAGGATTTAGATGTTGAGTCTATGTTGCATTAATTCATTCATGACATTGCGTTACATGTGGATGTTAACATAAGGTATTTTTTTTATAATCAAATTGCAGGTTAGTGTAAAGAAAAGTAGTGTTGATGAAGACATAGATGATGATGAACAATTTACATATAAGCTCAATGAAGGACTTAACAAAAAACACCAAAGCAATGAACATTACTACTACACAAGTTCTCCTAAATCAAGCCCTCCTCATTCAAGAAGCACTAGCCCATCTCGACTCTCCAGGACAATTTCTCGAATTTTTCGAGCCACGAGCGTGAAAAATCACAACCATAATGGTGGTGGTGGTGGTAGTGGACCAGCATTAGCGAGCACATTATCGCGTAATGCTAGTAGTCATGTTGACTTAACTAGTCATCATGCAGCTTCGAAATCCTTTTCACGGAGCGTGAGCCTAAGGAATGGTGGTGCGGAAGCACCCGCACCAGCAGCCTCAACAACATTACCAGCCTCGTTTTCGCGTAATGCAAGCCGGAAGAGCTCAACTCCGATAATGTTTTCAAGCTCAACTGGATTGGTAAAGCCACCACCAACGGAAAAGACACTTGAGTGCACCTTAGATGAGTTGTGCTTTGGATGTGTAAAGAAGATGAAAGTCACAATGACAGATAATGGGTAAGGACTTACTACTCTTTTATGATATCAATTTTTAATGATATTAGTTACTCTCCGTTTCAATTTGTTTGTCATAGTTTGACTAGTATCGAAGGTGAAATTCACAAATAGACACTTTTCAGTGCCTGCAGCTAGAAAACAGCTATTGTCATTGTGTTTCAAATTCCACAAGTGTAACTCCGTGATCTCCATGATATTGTCACGAAGTTTCACCTCTGGAATTTGAAGCTTAATCACAAAGACTATCTTTCAGAGATAGAGAGTAACAAAGTGGCTAGTAAACGTTATTTCCGCTAACATTTGTATGGCTATAAGGCCTTTGAACCTTGTAATCTTCAAATATTTCATAACGCTTGTTTGACTATAAAAGCTTCTCATTAAAAAGAATAAAAAAATACAACCTAGTCCTTTTGGCCATCTAGTTTACAAAATATGTACACAGTGTATACTTCACACTAATTTACTTATACATAAAGATACACAACATACGCACATCATATACAACCGAGTTATACGCATAGTGTATACTTCGGTCATATTTGGTAAACTAGATGGGTAAATGATATATATTGGCAACTATCCCTTCAAAAAATATAGGATACATTTTTTTGATTCCATTTTTTACATTAACTAGCTCTGTTCTTTTCTTACAGGTTAACAGAAGAAGAGGAAGTACTAACAATCAAAGTGAAGCCAGGATGGACAAAAGGGACAAAGATAACATTTGAAGGCAAGGGTAATGAGAGACCAGGCACTTCAGCAGCAGATGTAATCTTCGTGATCGTGGAGAAAAAACACCCTCTATTCAAGAGAGACGGCGACAATGTGGAGTTGGCAGTAGAAATCCCATTGGTAAAAGCTCTTACAGGTTGCACTATTTCCATACCTTTATTGGGTGGGCAGAAGATGAGTTTAACAATCGATGATATTATATGTCCTGGTTATGAAAAGATTATAGAAGGACAGGGGATGCCTAAACCCAAAGAGGAAGGGAACAGAGGGAACTTGATTGTCACTTTCTTAGTAGCATTTCCAACTGAAATTGCTGAGGAACAAAGGTCCGATATAGTCAGGATTTTACAAGATTGCTGTTGAGGGAACTGATTTGGTCATTTTATCTTCTTATCAGATGTACCAAAACAGGGTTTAGAGATTGATGTAGGTTGTTAAAATGTATGTTTCAATTACGGAACTAGTTCACTTTGAACCATTCATCACCAACTATTCAAAAGTCTCAAGTAGGAGTGGCAAACGGATGGGTCAAAAACGGATATAATATTCGATTAGAAGTTAATTAGGATAGCCAGTTAGCATTAGCACACTCCTTGAAAAGCATTAGATGACTAACCACAAGTAAAAATCCTATTATCAATAACAATTAGATAACGTTAAACATTTATACAAGAAAAAACAAATAGTATATAGTAACATCGCGAGACATGAAATTTATAAAAGGAGTTACTTGAAAATGTGAAGGTAATTTATGTCTCAAGGGTAGAAACACTGTGATCAGCTACTTACAAGTGTAGTAGTGGGCTCACACCAGAAATCCCAGATTCAAATTTTGAATGGAACTTTTACCACCCAATCAATGCACGAATGAGACCGAGTATATCACCATTTAACAGGGCTTTGAGAAATCGCGCCTTGCCAGTTGTATAAGGTGGATATCTTGCAGGTACATCCCCAGCAAAACTGCGACGCAGAACTGCCTTCTTGTGGCTGAAAGAATCAAACGAGAATTTGCCATGACATGAACCCATTCCACTTTCCCCGACTCCTCCAAATGGAAGAGTGGAAAGCGCAACCTGCATGATAAAAATATACAGTTCATCATTAGATTTGATAAGTGTATTGCATCATATATGTTAGATAAAACAACGAAATCCAGCAGCACATTAACACGTAAAATTTCTCATTCAGTTTAGATACTCCTGGGCATTCGTAATTAAATCCCAAGAATCTCTTTTAAAAATAGTTTCTTTCCCTCTGAAGTATTGCTTTAAGGTTAATGCTTCAGATATTGTATCCTATTTCACTTTCAACTTCAAAAAATCTTAATCGCATCTCCACCAGGAATAATCTAACAAATTATCACTTCGAATTTTCCCCAAGTTCCCCATCCCTATCAAAAGATAGATATCCACAATTTCACATTTGCTGGTAAAATATAATAGTCTGAGAAAGCTTGAGATCAGCATGCAGACTAAAAGTATATTAATGTGATAATTTCAAAGCACGTCTCGTAAGCAGATAAATAAGAAATTTAAGTCATGTTAGCACAAGTGAATTAGAAAATTTGGCTAGTAGGCAAAGACAGAATTACTTGTAAAGTGGTGTCATTGATAAGCAGACCCCCTGCTGATATATTCATGACGAACTCCTCCTCCAGTTTCTTGTTGCTTGTGAACAGATATGCTGCAAGTGGCTTTTCTCTGGCATTAATGAATTGTATAGAGTCCTCCACTTTATTGACCTACACAAAAGAAAAGCAAGACTTACTCGAGCCGAGAATTTCACCGAGGCAAATAGTACTGTCAACAGACTAAAAACAGAATTTTCTGCAGAAGGAGTGCTTGAGCTTTATTTTTATTTTTTTTGAAATAGGTAACTTTCTCCTGCTAGAGCTTTATTCATTCTCAAAGTTGGAAGTTGGTCATTCTAGACTTGACGTTAATGATGCTGCTAAAAAATTTATCTTAAACTTTCACAAATGACCTATTGTTTAAAACTTAAATGATGTATTTTGTAGTATATGGCCAGAAATTGCATAATAATTTCCATGAGGATTGAACTGCCAAAAGAGATTATCCTCATTTAGGCTGGTTCAAGTAAAAGTAAGAGCAGTAGATTTTCACAGTTATTGAAGTTTTGTTGCTGATGAATTTCAATACCGAAAATACATGAAACTGAATATATTGTTCTGGAAATATGACCATCTTGTAGACGAATCTAATTCATTAAGTCATAATTCATAACTGTGTGACCATTGTTATCAGCAAACTTTTTGTTACCAAAAAGGGATGTACAAAAGACAAGTCACCTTATACAAGCAGAGTAGGTCTTACCGTGATAATAGGAAGTAGAGGACCAAATATTTCCTCCTTCATGATTAAAGAATCTTCTGGGACATCCAGAAGAATTGTAGGAGAGATCTTTCTGAGATGAGAAAAAGAAGATGAATAATAAGATTTTTCATGTCATAAGCAGACATCTTTATAATTAATAGGTTAGTGGAGAAACAGTGTGGTCGACTCACAAATTATTTTCATCTCTCTGACCTCCATGGACTACCTTATCGACAACCTTATTATCATCCAATAACTTTGATAGTCGTTGAAAGTGGTTAGCATTCACAATGCGAGATAGATCTCCTGATTTTAGCGGATCCTTTCCATAGAATTTCTCCAATTCCTGTTTCATAGCATCTAGCTGGCGAAGAGGAATCAGAAGAGAAAAAAAATAAGAAACAAGGAGTAAATAATTTTGCATAATGTCACACATAAAAGTTACTTGGTCTCATAAAACGCACCAATTTTGGCACATTTTCTTTGGTAGTAATTATATAATCAGGAGAGATGCACGCTTGTCCATTGTTGCAGCCCCACTTGCCAGCAATAATACGCCTTACTGCAATCTTAAAGCCAAAAAAAAGAAAATAGAAAAATTGAGAAAGCTTATTATTATGAATTTTGGCACTATATGTTCGAACAACGCAGAGACTGTGAGCAAATAAGAAATATTACCTTGTAATCGATGTTTGAATCCACCACAACTGGAGATTTGCCACCTAGCTCCAAAACCACGGGTGTCAAGTGCTTTGCAGCAGCAGCCAACACAATCCGTCCAACTTTTCCATTTCCTACAGTATTATTTGCCCATTAGTTATCATTATAATGAACAGATCAACTCCAAATACGTCTTGCAAACAAAACTTGGCAATGTTAGCTTTTTTGTCATAATAATACTAATGCATGTGAACCTTGCAATCCAAACTAACCACAAGTAGTACTTAAGTCGATCAGACTTATTGTTGCACGGAAGACCACGTGCACATACAAGGGTGGGCTGGCAGATCAATGTCCATCTCAATCTCAATGCTCTTCTTTTTTATCAAATTTCCAGTAAGAATATCAAAAATGGAGAAGATGATATCCCATTGTAATGAGATCTAACAAATAACAAGAGCACAATTTCACTTAGTTCTGTTGTCTCTTTTCCCCTTCCATGGGAGAAGGGGGATGTGTATAATGGATCCATAAAGAAGTTTAAGCTCTTATAGCTAAGATAAATTTTAATAAATAAATCAACGACCATGTAGTTAAGGGATACATAACCCAGCTTGGTGGTAAATACAGCTCCTCTGCTAGAGAAGCTTAGGATTAAAAGTATTAAGATGATATCATGAATCTAATGGATACTCAATAAGATTTCAAATATACAAGTCAAAGTTTCTAAAATTCATTGTTGATCTACTGTACACTTCCTTCTCTACATAAGGCTGCTATGATTAGATAATAAGTGTAGTGTCAATCAATCAACTGCGCCTCAAAATCAAACTATTCGAGGTCGACTATATGAATCCTTTAAATCCATTTTGCATAATCTGGGTTCATTTCTTGGAAATAATGACTAATTTGTCTTTTAAGACATATTACAGTTCTTATAAACTCGAGGTTCTCTGAATCTCATCCTTAGTCCCCATACTGGCATACAAGTTGGCAAACCCAAACCTAATGTAAGTGTAACAATAACAACTACATTTTAATCTTAACTAGTTGTTATTGATTTAATCGATTGTTTGCTGGCAGCATTATTCCTAAGAAAGAAAGTTTTAAGTACCTTGGGGCTGTAATCCAAGGAAGTGGTGACATTGACGATGATGTCACACATCGCATTGGGGCTGCTTGGATGAAATGGAGGCTTGCCTCTGGAGTCTTGTGTGATAAGAAAGTTCCACCTAAACTTAAAGGTAAGTTCTACAGAGTGGTAGTTAGACCAGCCTTGTTGTATGGAGCGGAGTGTTGGCTAGTCAAGAACTCACATGTTCAAAAAATACATGTTGCGGAGATGAGGATGTTGAGATGGATGTGTGGGCACACTAGGAGCAATAAGATTAGGAATGAGGTTATCCGGGAGAAGGTGGGAGTGGCCCCTGTGGTGGACAAGCTGAGGGAAGCCAGACTGAGATGGTTTAGGCATGTGAAGAGACGGTGCGCAGACGCCCCAGTGAGGAGGTGCGAGGGGCTGGTTGTAGAGGGTACGCGGAGGGGTAGAGGTAGGCCTAGGAAGTATTGGGGAGAGGTGATTAGACAGGACTTGGCTCAGTTTCACATTACCGAGGACTCTAGATAGGAAGGAGTGGACGTCGCGTATTAAGGTTGAAGGTTAGTAGGGTTAGCGTGTTGTCTTTCCTTGCGAGGGTATGGGTTGGTAGCGTTTGTAGTAGTCCTAGCCTGCACTTGTAGTTCTTGTCTGTGATCCTATAGTCATATGTTATTTACTGCGTTTCACCTCTCACAGTATTTTCTTGATGTTATTGTCTCCATTGTTGATTATGCACTATTTTTCTTATTGGATGTTATGTTTTATATATTGTTTCCTCTTCTTTTACTTGGTTTGGATGTACTTGAGCCGAGGATCCTCCGGAAACAGCCTCTCTACCTCCACGAGGTAGTGGTAAGGTCTGTGTACACCCTCCCCAGACCCCACTTTGTGGGATTTCACTGGGTATGTTGTTGTTGTTGTTTGCTGGCAGCATTCTGTTCTTAGATAAGTCTGCGCTAATTCAGATCACAGGTAAGTTGAGACAACTTCTTTATATGTACCCCATCCCCTTTTAGCACCTTCAATAATTAAAATGGTATACACATGAACCAGTGTATTTTGAGGTCAACCTAAGATATTGTTAATCCAGGACACCACCTTTCTTATTTAGACAATAAATACTTGAAAGCAAAAAATATCACCACCGGTCATTGAACTGTAAGGAAAATTACCACATTGTTAACCAACCAGTTCAGTTGTCTTCGAAGCCTAAAAGATAAAAAGAAATTATGTTGCCACCAGAGATGATTGCAGATTTGGGCCATTGTCCATCTTTAAATAATCATCCCAAATATTTTATTCTATAAATGACATGGAGATAAAGTCGACCAGTGATGAAGTTTTTCAAACCTGTATAAAATATTTTGTCCCATTTTTGCTCTAGTAATGCAGTTGTCTCGGGTACTGCGCCTTCTACAACTCTAATAGCAGACACATCCATATACTGCCCTAAAAGCTTTGCAAGCACTGAAGATGTAGCTGGGGCTATTTCTGATGGTTTCAGAACTACAGCATTACCAGCAGCAATAGCTCCGATCACTGGATCAAGGGACAACACTGGAATAGAATGAAGGGGGAGGGAAGAACTGATTAATTAATCTGCATTGTAACTTTTCAACTAAATATCATAAAACAAACAGACATTACTAGTAAATTACTGATAAAGGATAATGGAAAACTCGCTATCAACAAGGACAAAGGCACCTTGGAAATCTTGCTTCCATCAGAAAAGGATAAAGCATTACAGTAATCTACTTAGTTTTTGGCCTTTTATTCAAGAAAAGCAGAAAATAGTTTGACCAGAGTGAAACTTTTGCACTAAATATGACCTAGTCTTCATTGACAGAAAGTTCAAACACAGACGATCAGTGTAAATGAGTGGGGGTATGTTTCTCTCTGCATTGTGAGTCACACTGATCTAATGTTGCAAAAACAAAAAGCAAGAAGATTCATCCTAACATTCACAGTTATTGACACTATCCATCCATATAATGTTCAGTTAGTTTTAAGAGTCACCACAACCCTTGATAATAAAAGTTTATAACACAACAGAATTTTCTGCAGAGGGAAGTGATTAGTCTGGTTTCTAAGTTGAGACTTGCTTAAAGATATATTGAAAGGAGAAGATAAGAGGAAAAATAATCGCATGCACTTATGAAGAAGATAAATAGATAGTTTTTCACATACAGAACGGATAGTTCCATGCTGATATGACCAATACAACACCGAGGGGTTCTGGAACTATTTCAGCTGATGAAGGAAACGAGGTTAATGAAGTTTTGACCTGTAATTTCCATATGTTAGCATCAGTGGACTTCTATTAATTAGTAACCAAGATAGTATGTATATCTATAAATAGGTATAAAAAATTACTTTTTCCGGCTTCATCCACCGTTTTAGTTCCTTCAATGCAAGCTTACACGCTGTTTTCATCATAGAAATCTGCAGTAAAAGAACATATAAATCAGAAGACAAAAAGAAAAGTGGGTCGACATAGCTAAGAAGTTCCTCAACTACAAAACCCTTCCCCTGAACTTCTATACATTCATGATAAAACTATTTCTGCTATAACCAAAACAGAATAAAAGAAATGCATTCCACCAAATACTTCAATGTAACTGAACTTCAAATTGATTTTCAAAAAGCAATGTGTAGGTTAAAATTCAGCCTTCTCAATCGTGCCATCATAAAACTCTTAAACATCAACCTAAGTCAAACCATCCAGCACATTCTTCCGGTGATCATTCACATTGATCATATTGGGCACAGCTAAAAATATGTACGCTACCAGAATTTCCTGTTTGTAAAATGTATATTTACTTTAAGTAGATAGGAGAAGATCAAAGGTGTTACAACAAAATTTGTTTCAGGATAATGTATTTAGTATCTGCTGCCTAACTGATTGTCCTCCTGATCCATTGGTGACAGTCATTTTTTCTTGGCACTGCTATGTTGTCGCTGTTACCATTTGTCACAAATATTTCCTCTCTCTATCTATTGGTGTAAATTCTCAGTCCCTCACAAGATTATAGTCAGTTCATGTATTGCATGATTGTCCACCAGTTAACCCTCAAATGATGTCCAAAATTCAGACCATCTATAACAATAAAAAGGAGGTCCAGTTCTCTCTGTGAGAACATTCAATAACTACAAGCCAAATCTAGATATAAGATTCAAAGGAGAACAAACAAAAACTAATCTTGGTGACATCAATACACTTCCTAGATTACCAACATCAGGAACAACAATGACCTTTTTATCTTGCTTATGACTGTCACTCTAACGAGCCTATGCAAAGCACAATAGCCAACATTACTCTTTTAAACTGTCGAAACGTTTTCAATTCCAGAAAAATAAACATGAAAAGAGGAGAACTCATTTTGCACTAGACTATCCAACTAAAATCTAAAACCCGGAAAAAACAAATACTACCAGTTTTCTTCTACAACAAAAAGTACTCAAGTGTGTTATGTAGTTATGCACTATTGACTTAAATGTAGTCAATTACCTTAAATAATTGACTTTAATACAGAAAAATACCTAACAAACAAAAGGAGCCTATAAAAATTTTAATTACTAAACCAATACTAAAATCGTATAACTTAGAGTCGTTGAAGATATTTTGCTAAATATTTCCATGTGATTGGCTCAAGTAACTATTGAAGTCATCAATAGAAGAAAAACACAAAAATAAACAAGTCCGCAAAAATCCAATGATTAATACAAAATTCATAAGCTTGTAAAACAAAATCAGCAGAAGAATGAGTTCCAAATCTGAGAAAAGCAGAGTATTGCACGCAATAATTCATAATCCCAACTTTATGTTCCATATTGCTGGAAACTCAAAAATTCCTATCAATCCTCAACTTTATTGTTCAAATATTATATCAATCAAAAGGAATCAGAATTTCCTTATCACACAACGAAATTAGCCAATTATGCAATTCACTCTTCCTCGATGTCTAGCAGCAGAGCTAGAATTTTCAGCCAGAGATTCAAAAGAAAATACATAGTGTATTCGCCCATAGTGAGGTCTGGAGAGTATAGAGTGTATGCAGACCTTACCTCACCTCTGCTCACACTCAGGTGAGGTATAGAGGTAAATTCGACATCTACTATATTGTAGATAATTTAAATTTAACCGGAAGCACATTCACACAGACAGATAGGGATAGGCGATTGATGAAAAGGAGAAAAGTGATAAACCTCATGAATAAAGGCTTCGAGCTCAGGCTTAGAGAGGTCAGAATAAAGAGCATCGGTAATCTCCTTCTCATGATTCTCAGCGATTTTAAACAGAGCTTTCAACTGCGACACTCTCCACTCATAACTCTTTGTCTTCCCAGTCCCATACGTCCCTCTCAGTTCCTTCACAATCGCCTCTGCATCCATTCCTCTGTAATATGCAATATGCAACCTTGATTCTATATCTACACAATATGTCTCTGTGTTGATTAGGTCGACGACTTTGTGCTCGTCGCCTGTGCTTCGCCGGCGATAATAAAGTTATAAATGAGAATTTTTGGATACATAAATAGTTGAATATTGTATTCCCTCCTCGTCTAAAATAAGGATAGTTTGCAAATAAAATTATCCCAAACAAAAATATATATATATATATATTTTCTTTCAATCAGTACTTTTTTTTTTTTGGTTTTCCATTCTATTAGTTTTTCCGTGTCCGCATTGAAATTTTGATTAAATTACACGGTAGGGTCTATGCTCCCAATTGGATTTTTGTCATATCCAAGGCGGAGTGGCACTCCCAACTGAATTTTTATCACACCTCGAGCCCGAATACGAGATCTCTAATTAAGGAAGAAGAGTTTAGTCTCATAACTGCGCCATAACTTAGTTGGTCAATCCTAATCAATTCTAGAAAGCATCTAATAAAGACAACTAAATAAATAAAATTTATTATTTTGACCGAAGAATTACTCTCTCCGTTCATTTTTACTTCTCATTTATTCCTACAATAAATTTTCATTTTTACTTGTCACTTTTGACATATCAACAAAAGATAATTATTATTTTTTATGTTTTACCTTCACAATAAATACTTATTCTCTAAATTATTTTTTAATTAATACAAAATATCATTTAATAAGAATAATGTGATAAAACACTCATATTAATAATTGTTTAGTATGTCAAGTCAAATAGTAACAAGTAAAATTGAACGGACGAGTAAATAACAACATATTTTGAGGTATGTGTTGAATATAGATATTCGAAAAGCCAAACTGCAGTCCGGCCAAAAAAGGGGACTGTCGTTCAGAGTGAGGAGTGCACGTGATCTGGATTGTCTTTTACTCCATCTCACTTTTGTCGTCTCATCTTATTTGTACACATTAATTATTAAAAATAATTATTTTAAATTATTTATTAACTTATAAAATTAATATGATTCTCACTCTCCAACCAAAAATACTCCTCACGCTCGTAATATTTTACCTTTTCTAAAGAAGAAAAAGTTAAGTAACTGATATTTTCTATTTTACTCTTACAACTCATTCTTTTTGAAAATTTTAATAAAATGTTAACGTTATAAAAATATATTAAGGTTAACTAGTAAAATTATATTTTGTATTTATAATTTTTTTAAATGCATATAAGAAAAAGTGATCAATTAATATAAAACAAAAAGAATACTATTTAATACCAATTTTATCATTATTCTTAAATATATATAATTTCTAACATTTATATGACTTATGATTAATATGGGTGAGATAATAAAAATTATCATTTTATTTGATAGTTTTTAAAGAGAGTGACAAAACAATCATGGATAAGTAAAAGATAGAAGGATGGAATAACATAGTAATTGAAGGATAAATCTCAAAGAGAAGATCAATTCTTTTTAAGAAATAATTAATACTCCATTCGTTTTAATTTGTTTTTTTAATTTTATTTTTTAATCTGTTTTTAAAATGTTTTTTTTACAATTTTTTGTTTTAATTTTCTATGTGACATGTTTAAAACCATAAAATTCAAAAACATTTAATATATTTGACGTAGCTTTAATTTATAACCATAAAATTCAAAAAAAATCACTTTATTAAATTTTGCACCAAATTAAAACATGATAAATTAATTAAAACGGAGAAAGTATATCTTTAAATATTAAAAAATCATTATTTCAAATTATAAAGGAAGTAGTACTATAATGTATTATGGAAAAATTTATTTGGTACTCTTTCTGTCCACTTTTAGTTATCATGTTGCGTTTTTCGAAAGTTAATTTGATTAATTTTCAGATTTAAATTTGATTACATTAATTCGATATTTTAAACAAAAAATTAAATATTTAAAAATTATACAAAAAGTATTATAAATTGTAATTTTTTGCATATCAATATGATGGAAAGTATATCATAAAATGTTGATTAAAATTTTTATAATTTAAATTTAAAAAATTCATGACAATTAAAAATGGAACGATGAAGTATCTCAGATACAATAATAGAGATGACAAAACTTGGAGGAGACTCCTCCTATATTCTACCAAATGGATGGTGGGTGCCACTTTCAATAAGAAAATTGGCCAACTCCCCTACCTACCTTGTTACACTCTCTCTCCACTCTCAATAGTAGCTAAGTCTGTCGGTTTTATTTCATAGTGAAATAAAAAAAACAAAGAACTTTTGAAAATTAGATTGTATTTTGTCCATAAATATAAATTAAAGTTATTTTTATATTTTATAAGCATACGTGTTTTTCAAAGTTGAACTCCGAAGAAAAGTAAATTCATAGCCAAATACTTATAAATCAATTTAAATTTGATAACAGAAAATTGTTCGGATGATAAACACCTCTCACTTTCAACTTGAAGATTGTGAGTTCAAGTTACCAAAAGAGAAAAAATAATGAAAGCTCTTAGAGAGGGATAAGAAAAGCATTCCGAACTTCAAACTTTGAAAATTCTTTGGTCCCAATCAAGCCAACGACCAATGCAACCCTCTAACTAAATTCATCTATAATGACCTACTATATTATCTACTTAGACTACCAACTAGTCAATAATATCATACTTAGAGGCGGCTCTTGCATACATGGATGCCAATGAAGCAATCGGGTGAATTTAACCCGCAAAATTTTTAATTTGTTTCGCATCATCTCGTATAATAATTTTTTTCATTTTCAACCCACTCAACCCTTCCGCATACAAAAATTGAGGCATATGTCTTAGGCCCTCTATTTTAGGAGGCCTCAAATTCTTACCAAGAATTAAAAAAAATTACATAAAACTATAATATTTTGATTTCCTTAACCCCATTCAAATAGAAGAAATCAATTGTTTTTGCTAACACTTATATTATTTATCTGTTTATATTTTCTTTCTTCAAATATTTGATAAGCTAGAGTAATAGTCACGGTCAAAAATACAAATCAATAATCGAAAAGTGTTGAACAAAGTAAATTGCAAATTCTTTTTTTTTAATACAAATCAATAATCGAAAAGTGTTGAACAAAGTAAATTGCAAATTCTTAAATTTTCAAGCAATACAACAAACATATTAAAGTAGGATATACCAAGTTATCAACTTCTTGAATCAAATTCTATGATTTTAAAGTTTGTCAACTTATTACTTAGAATTATGTTAACAATTCATTTAGTAGATGTCTCGGTAAAATAATGTTTTCTAATGTTGAATTGATTAAATCTTACCTAAAATTAATAATTAAAAAAAAAGTATTTGAAGAAACCATCTATAAAGAAATTTTAAGTAAAAATTTACATCTAAAAATTAGAAAAATAATTTTTAAATAAATACATATAAGTTTGTTTAGATTTTAGACCTTTAATTGAAATTTCGACTTAGACCTCCAATTACGTTGAGTCGTCCATGATCATCATACTCATAAGTCATAACAAGGTAAGAAGGAAGGGATTAACTTAAAAATAGCAAATTTCCAAATTATTGAACTTCAAAGGTTTTGGTGAAAATTGTTAATATGGACAAAATCAAATTATTAAGGATTTGGAAGGTAAAAATACCTTTTCTTTTTGGCACAATGGAAAACTAAATAAACTTCTTAATTATATGTGCAACACAATATGTTTTTTTAGAAGAAACCTTAGAGGATCAAATTCTATGATAGCAACGGCCAACGCCAATGGTGTGATCGCATATAAATTGATCTCACCCCTGCCTCTCTCTTTTTTGCTATCGCGTATTTCAATCTTTCTCTAGACCTTATTAGTAGGGGTGACATAATATTTTTTGTGGCCTAAAGTTAATTTTTTAAAAAAAAATCTTAATTTTTATTTTATTTTTTAAAGAATGTGGGATTTGAAATCTTTATTTAAAAATAAAATTAAAATATTATGCATATTTCATAAATAAATGTTGATTTCAAATCAAAACTTTGATCGAGATGTGTCCAAAATCTACTAACTCAATTTCATTTCAACTCTTTTCTAGGCATTTTAGCCCCTTCTCATCTGAAATCAGTTCCAAAATTTATTAACTCAATTTCAACACATATTTCCATGAAAAACATCTGTAACATTGAAATTTTGTGGAACTCGACAAGAAATGTTTAATTTGAATTGGGACTCTAGAAGATGTGTTCAGTTTCAATTAGAATTCGTGGAGGTTACTCAACCCTAAGCCCTAGTTCATGCCAATATAAAGGGTACTAAATTCCCTTAAAATGCATCTCAAAATATTCCATAAACTCTTGGGTATTTTTAAAGATCAAGATCTCGAATATTCCACAAAAATCATGAAATATTCATATAGAGGTCAAATCTATATCATCCTAGTTCGAGAAATATGTCACTAATGGTACTCGAATCATGGATAAATCTTAGGAGAGTAGAATCAATGGAGAAATAGAATTGTACCTGCATATTCATCAATAAAGTTATGTTTTTTCAAATTTTATTTGTGTGGTTTATTCATTTTCCATATGTTTAAAATTTGTTGCAAACAACATCAACCACGAAATTTCATCACTCCAAATTAACAAACGAGATCAATAGATTAGACAATTTTAACGTACATGACACAAATCTTCCATATTCATTTATATTGATTTCAAGTACTTAATCGTAAATAAGAAAACCTAAGATAACTTGTTACACTGATCCATATTANTCGAATATTCCACAAAAATCATGAGATATTCATATAGAGGTCAAATCTAAATCATCCTAGTTTGAGAAATATGTCACTAATGGTATTCGAATCATGGATAAATCTTAGGAGAGTAGAATCAAGAGAGAAACAGAATTGTACCCACATATTTATCAATAAAGTTATGTTTCTTCAAATTTATTTGTGTGGTTTATTCATTTTCCATATATTTAAAATTTGTTGCAAACAACATCAACCACGAAATTTCATCACTCCAAATTAACAAACGAGATCAATAGATTAGACAATTTTAACGTACATGACACAAATCTTCCATATTCATTTATATTGATTTCAAGTACTTAATCGTAAATAAGAAAACCTAAGATAACTTGTTACACTGATCCATATTACAAGTGTTGTTGCATATAAATTACTTCTTCATCTCAAAGTACTTATTTTGTTTTTGATTTACATGTTTTTTAAGAAAATATTAATTAGAGAAGTGATTGACTATTTTACTCTTATATATTATACTCTATATCTTAAGATATAATCTCTTTATCATTAAATATTTATTCTAT
This sequence comes from Solanum stenotomum, assembly GCF_019186545.1. NCBI lineage: Eukaryota > Viridiplantae > Streptophyta > Magnoliopsida > Solanales > Solanaceae > Solanum > Solanum stenotomum. The sequence continues at coordinate 15,755,019 of NC_064289.1, read as the reverse complement.
TTATGTGTCATAATTAAAATGAAGTGGAAAATACTAATTTTGACTTGAAAAGAAAATAATATCAAGATATTAAAATTTATGCCGACACATAAAAGAGGGGAAAAATGCATTAAGAAAAATAAATCAAAATTGTGGAGCGTGCAACTACGCGGATCGAAGCGAGAGTGAGATATTTACGAATTAAACTCTCAATCAGCATTGAGTGTGGGTCCCCCTTGTACCTTCTCTATGATTGGCTTATTTATTATAAATTCCCTGAAATAATCCCATAAGAAAATTCAGTCAGTACAGAAAATCCCCAAAATTATAAAAGGACCACACCTTTTTATATTAATTTCATATCAACCACTTATGTAGGTCCCATTTCATAAGCCTGATCGGCGAAATAAGGATAATAGTTACCCGATATTTCATGGAATTAATTTATCCCGATGGAAGGATAAGTTAACACATATAGAAAGCGGATAAAATAACTTCACGAAATTTTGTTGTATATCCTATCCACTGACCAAACTATTCCTAATACTACTGTAACAATAAAGTATCAGTATAATCTCACAAATAAGATTTGAAAAGAATAAGATATGCTCAATTAACCTCAAAAAGAATGTATTATCCTATCCATTGACCAAACTATTCCTAATACTACTGTAACAATAAAGTATCAGTATAATCTCACAAATAAAGTATCAATATAATCTCACAAATAAGGTTTGAAAAGAATAAGATATGCTCAAGTAACCTCAAAAAGAATGTATCCTCAATTAACCTTGACAATACATTGTACAAACCTAATTTATGTGTCATATTTTTTCGTTTTAATTCATTATAGGAAAAGAATATATTTTTATATTTACTTTTTTTATAATGATCATTTCTATACAATGATTTATAAATATAAATATTTAAAGCTCATTTATCATAAAAATATAGTTTATTATTTTATCTTTAATTAAATTATATCATATAAATCGAGACAGAACATGAAATCATCAAAGACTTTAGATAGGTAAATTTTGAAATATTTTCCCCTAATGTTAGGTTAATTCTGTTGAGACCCAGTAGTGAATGTAGGTGTAACAAACTTCTCCCTTATTCTTGAAGAACCGCACGCTAAAGCAATCCCAACAAAGGAAAGTTGTTTTAATCTTTTGATTAGTCCGAATATTTCGATCGGAGTCCGATTTTGGATTTACATCTAGTATGGTTTTATTGGAGGATAATTTTCTCCGATTAAAAGAGGAGCATTCTCATTTACTGTACTACATTTTTTGGTAATCTAACAACAAAAAAGTTAATATTATATATTTCCAAACTTTTTCATATCCACGACTCGAACAGCAGTTTAAAACAATCCAAGAAAGGAATCAAATGTTGTGTTTCCAAAAAATCCTTTTTGTTCTTATTAATTCTTTGGATTAGTTCGAAAGCAAAGGAAAAGTAATAAAGAAATTTGAGAAGAATAACGTAACACCTTTGGAATTTAATAAGACCAAATAATAAAATCAGATACGTTTTTAATATAATAATTTTTTGTTTGCTTAACATTTGAATACTATTTTGTCACAAAGAGCCCGTTTGTTTTAACGTTAAAAAGACCTTAACATTTGAATATCGTTAAGGTTGCTTGTTCAGAAACTACTTATTAGTCAATTAAGCGAAATTATCAGCCTTAATAATATCAATACAATATACTTATAATACTTATTTAGCTTATTTAGTATCAGTTAAGCAAAATTAGGTAGGGGATATATAGTGTAATTATTTAGTGGGGTATAAATAAAAAAATGTATATGTTAGTAATTATTTTATTTTTATAGATTATTTGCTTAGTTTTCCAAAAAAAAATCCCACCTTAGAACATTGCACGTTTAAGTTTAAAGTCAATGATGCCTTAATGACTATCCAACTAATATGTCCAACAAATCAAATGTAATTTTGTCACGAATATAATATGATCGGTTAGATCAATAATTAAATATACAATCAAATCAAATAAAGATATTTCTTAATTATAAATCATATCTATTGTTTTAATCGATAAAAATATATTATTCATCAATTAAAACACACTCATGACAACACAATTATTCATCATATAATTTATAAAATTATATACGCGACAAAACAAATTCTCGTTCTTTGTGTGGTTTGGTTATCATCATGTCATGTAATGGCACTTTCAAATAGCATGGAGTGTAATGATTTAGCTTCAATCATGCTTGTGTAGTGCCGGTAAAATGAGCTCATATTTGGTAATTCGTTTAATCCGCTTATATTTTAATAGGTTGGGTGAGTAATTTTTTACATAGATAAAATGTGTTGATATTCATATTCAATCCCTAAAAACATGGGTAAACTATGGGTAAATTATGAATTAGCCAATGGGTTAAACTTCTAACTTTTATTCACTCAAAATTCATGATATCCCTAAAAAAATGTAACTTCTCTTTCTTTTTTTTTCTTTTTTTATGTTCTTCTATGGAACTAATTATTTTTCTCTATAGTTGAAAAGATGAAGTCTTTGGCCCCCTAAAAATATATATTTTAAATGTACATTTCTTTTGTTAATTATAATTATATATTTTTATTTGTTTAATTTTATATTGGATAATAAATAATAGTCTAAGATAAGCAAATGATGTATTAGTATTGACATTGCTTAAAGTGCATTAAGCATGTTTTAGTCCTAAAATGCAAATATTCATTTACTATGAAATCAAAAATATTTTCCCCTTGTTATTACATAAATTTATTTTATATTGAAAAGTTATAAGATTTTTTTTACTTTTATGATACAATAAAACTAAGTGAAGCATTTTCAACATTTTTCATCTAAAAAAAGACTAAAATATTTTCTCCATGTTGAAGTCTTATTTAGAATACTATTTACTATGAAAATATGGGTAATCTAGTATTTTACCCAACTCATTTGTTATCCAATTCATTTAAACCCATATCAAATATGGGCGGGTTGAATTATTACCCATTTTATGTTGACCCATTTTCAACCCGTTCAAATTTGACCCAACCCACTCATTTGTCACCACTACTCCTGTGCTATAGGAATTAGGAAATAACCAATAATTCATGTTTTTAAAGTTTAGATACAATTTTATGGTTGAAATAAATAAATTTAACTTAGATGATAAACACAGGTTTTGGGTTAGAAATGCTTTTGTTCGTCAAATAGCGAGCGCAGATGGATAGGGCGAGCGTAGCTCGAAAGGGATGGATGTCTAAGCAGTTGAAAGATACGATTTTGAAAATCAAAGTATTTTTAGAAATACGGGGGGTTCAAATCCCTCTCTCTCTCTGCTAGGTGTTGACACCCAATTTTGGACTTCCACAATATAAATTAATCATTGAGCTTCCTAAATTCTAAATGATTTGAAATAATTGACTTTATAAGATTCAAAAATATATTTTCAAGTCGTTTTAAGTAGTTTTGTCATTGTTATAAATGATAAAATAATAAATATAATATTTTATATGATTATGTGTCTAATTAGTATATTTTACGAATATTCAAAAATTGTCTCAAAAAGATTTTAGTTTTGTTTAAATATTTGGTTATTTAGCTTAATTAATTAATAGCTTATATTTTGAGTTAATTAGTTTATTAAGGTAATTATTTTGTTTCGTTAAAATTAAGAAGCTCATTAATTAATTTATATTAATTTGTCTTATCTAATTACTAGCCAAATCTATCCTAATTAAGTTCAAATCGGCTAAGTTTTTATAATACAATGATAACCACTTTTTCACCAAGTCTTTAGACTTATATTTAAGGGCCATTTTTAGGCCAATAATCTCAACATTCCCAGCAACCCATTCTCTAAACATTTCCCCAGGTACCAATTCTTTCTTCCAGCCCACCATTTTTATTCTTATTTTTTAAATGTCCAGCCCAACACCAAAATAATTTCAGCCGACCAGCCCATTTCCTGTGTCCATATCCAGCCCACAAAATACAACAATACCAAAGGAAACCAGCGACAACAACGTACAAAACCAACTGACCCACATGTTCTTCTTCTTCCTCTTTCACGCGAACAACGTGAACCCATAAACACTTCAAATCTAGTCCAGCAAATCGCGAAGCCCAGCAGCCTCAACCTTGCGCGTGCGTCTCCCTCATTCTCTCGTACGGAATCATCGAGGTGTCGAAATCTCCGCACCTCAAACGTCCTTGTTCAAAATCGGATGGTTCTCCTTTCAATTCCGTTGGGAATTTGTACTGTCCAACTCTCCAACCTTATCCCTTCAAGACCAATTTGAATTTGAAATTTCGAATGGGGCCACCCGATTTCCCCCCTATTTTTTCTGCCCTAATTCTCCTCTATAAAGACCCATTGTCTTTACTGTTTAAAGGGGATTTTTGGGAGGCGGCAGGATTCTCGACCAAAAAAAAATCATAGGTCATATAAGAGATTTGTTAAATTTTCATTCTAAAATACACTATTCTAATAGCCAACAAGAGAGCACCCCAAGTTCAGGGGCTCTTAGTTCCATTCTCTTCTTGGGCTGTCTACAATCTTTAGTTTGTTAGAATTCGTCAGAGTTCGGCAAAGATAAAGTTGGAGGTGGAAGTGTTGTTCTCAAGTCATTGTCTCAGTTCCTGCTCTAGAAAAGGTAATATTTCTCTTTCTCTTTCATTTTGTTCCAGTAATTTGCGTTTAAGAATCCTCTTGTTCGTGGTTTCTGTATGCATTTTGTAATCTGATGTGATTTAGCTGCGTAGTTAGGATTTATGTGTTATTTTTCTTTCATGTCTAAACAGATTGTTGCAATTGATTAAGCTTTAGTCTCATTAATTTATGTTTGTTATAGTTAGATAATATTATCTCTTACTAGATTAAGTCATGAAAGTTAATTACCTCATTCTTTTGTTAAGTAGCTACTTTTATTTCTACCCAGGTTATTTAATTATGTTTAGCATTTAATATGTTGCATTGCTTCTTTACTGCCAATTTATTGCATTCATTTTCTTAAATATTTGATTTAGATGTTAATCTTGAGTTCTCGACTGAGAGTTAAATTTGTTTTGTTAAAAAGATATTCTATTGATTTGTAAAAATCTAATCTTGCTTGAAAACGCTCTCATTTACTTTTGATGGTGTCATTTAGTTTGATAAGTATTATTTTGTTTGTTTTTGTTAGTATGTAAGTTTAATGTTGGTTTAAGCTTTACCTCAGATCGTTATCTCTATGGCTTAATGTGATCTGTTTTAATTGAATTCATTATTGCATTTTGAGTATATTAGCTTAGGTTGATTTCATCATGAAATTTGCTACTGATTTCTATTCAGATCAAATGGAATTTGTCCAAACCATGCATGATCAATTCACCTCTAGTATGATAATGATTCTTGGGTAGAATAAATCCTTCCATTTATTAGCTAATGTGGTGAAAATATTTTGGGCATACTGGAAGTATGAATTTATGGTTTCAAAATTATTTGTGCGCATTTGGTAATTGATTGGAGGTCCCTTTCTCGTATACTAATCCTTATTACTCGTTTTGTTACATGTGATATCGATTCGAGTCCACTTTGGACTCTCCCTTGCATATTCTTGAGTTGTTTCGAGCCTGCCTTGTCAAAGGAAGTTGTCGGACAGCAAGGGAAATAGGTGTACAGGTTCCGAAAAGCTGAAAACAGGCCGAGATATGCATGTATACACCGATATACCTAGTGTATACACTGATATACGGGATTAAAAATGGAAATACAGGTTGCGGGGGTCAAAATAGGTTGTATACATTTGGTATACGGTTCAATATAACAGGAAAATGGGTCGAAATGTGACCCGTATACATCGATATACACTTGGTATATACAGGTTCTCAAAGCCTCAAAATGAAGTTACAATAGGCCCAAATTTGACATGCTCTTCTTTTCCCTCTCCTATTTATTGTATTTGACTAACACTCCGATTATCTTATGATTTAATTTAATTAAATTTCCCAAGAATGGTCATTTCGTTTTATTTTCGAATTAAAGTATATATATTTTATTACCTTTTTTTTTAGTCTTGTTGACATTTTATGAACTTTTCCCCTTTAGAAAATTTCCCTTTAGTTCATTCCCCTTTAAGATGAATAAAATGATAGAAATAGTAGTAGTAATAAAATAATAAGTTAAAATAAAATAAGTTATTTACTTAGTTAAAATTTCAAAAATTAGTTAAAATGAATGAGTTCATTTACTTGGTTAACAGTTTAAAAAATAGTTGAAATAAATGAGCTCATTTACTTAGTTAAAATCCAAAAGAATATAGTTAAAATAAATGAGTTCTTTTACTTAGTTAAAATTTCAAAAATTAGTCAAAGTCGTTATGAGTTCTTTTTACTTAGTTAAAATTTTAAAATTAGTCAAAATTATTTTTGGTCAAATCGCCGGTCAACCGCGAGTTAGCGGGCATTCCGAGGGCCTAACACCTTCTCGGAATGTACATTGAACTTCGAACCCTTTTATTTTCAATTGATTTTATCTGTTTAAATCTTTTTGAAAAATCTTAAATTTTTTCTTGATTTTTTAATAAAAATAAAAATTAAGTGGCGACTCTGATCTTTTGGAAATTCGATTTCTCTTAAACTATAAGTTTGATCGATTCTCCAAAAAACTCAGTCATTTTCCCTTTACATGTATTTTTTACGTAAAACACTAGGTTATAAATTAGAGCAACTTTCACATATAGCAAACACAAAATTCATATTTGTATGCTATAGCAAACTTTGCATAATTGCGCTCCATAGCAAACTTAAATATGTATATTTCGCTATACATATACAAAAGAAAGCAGTTGTATAATCTGCTTTGGTGTACATATACAAAAAGATCAATTGTATACAGTGAGAGAGGCGAATGAGCGAGTGAGATCTGGGAGAGTGGCGAGTGAGATCTGGGAGAGGAGAGAGAGGAGAACGAAAATATATGTATATATACAATTTTCATGCATTTTATACATTTGCGTTTTTGTATAATGTGAGAGAGGGAAGTGAGAGAGTGAGATCTGAGAGAGTGGCGAGTGAGATCTAGGAGAGGGGAGAGAGGGGAACAAAAATATATGTATATATACAATTTTCTCTCGCTTTATACAAACACAAACACATTTTATACAATTTGCGGTTTTGGATAAAGTGAGAGAGGCGAGTGAGAGAGCGAGATCTGGGAGAGTGGCGAGCGAGATCTGGGAGAGGGGAGAGAGGGGAACGAAAATATATGTATTTATACAATTTTCTCTCGCTTTATACAAACACAAACACACTTTATACACTTGCATTTGTGTAAAAAACGAGAGAGGCGAGGGAGAGAACGATAGTGGCGAGCGAGATTCACCAGGAGAGAGGTTAAATAGCAATAGTTTGCTATGGGGTACAATTAAATCAAACTATATTTATAGCATTTAATTTGAATTAATAGTTTGCTATTATATACAATTTTCCCTATAAATTATCTCTTGCCGCAATTTTTCATTATTCAATTCTATATTGAAAATGAGCAATTGATCCCACGAAAGCAACACTAACTTTGTTGCGGGTTCAACTAAAATGGTAAGAAGTAAGGTAAATTGCCTTTCAAAGCGCAGGTTTGAAATGAGAAGAAAAGTTGACAATTTTTGCAAAGTTGGGAATCTTAATGAGTTGGGCAAAGTGATTCGATGATATGTTCATTTGGGTCATATTCAAATTAGCCCAATCACAAATCAGCCGTTCAAACAAGTTTTTGCACGGATCTTCCTATTTTGCGTTTATTTTTAATTTTTGCCCCTTAAATTGACAATTTTTAATCTTGTTGTCTAAAATATCATTAACTATGACTTAAATAACGATATAACTAAAAAAAATAAAGAAAGCAACAAAGTCCAAAATACCTTTATCATGAAAATTAAATTTAAGTTTGTGTTTCAAATAATGAAAGTTTCAATTAAAATGTCATAATAGCCGGTCCATATAACTATTTTTGGTCTTTTTGGCTTCGAGGGCCCTTCTCAAGATGCCCGCAGACAAATAACGTATACATCAATATATTAACTATATTACAAGCATTCACGTCATACGAAATACTTTCTTAGACATAACAAACTAGCTAAATTCATCATATTCGTCATCACACACACGTTCAAAGTCATGGAAAATGCAAATATTGCATACATGACCGATGTCATTTGATGAAAAAGGGATCATACTTTTGGACCTATTCTCCAAGTAGTCAAAAGCCAAGGAGTTGGTGAATTATGAGCCACAAAAGGCTACTTGTTTAACATTTCCAAAGCTACATCTTTGGCTATTTCTCAAAGAGCAGCAAATTAAGCTTTCCTATGGGCTATAGAAACTTTAATTTGCCAAGGCCCAAGGTGGATGAAGAACATGCAATATTACAAGTTAATGGACTATTAGCATTTTTTTTTTTAAATAAAAAATTATGTAAAGAGTACATGTTTGTTACTATGTAGTTGGTATTTAGTAAATATAACCTTTTTTTTTTTTGTAATTGAAAAATGTATATATATAACGGTAAAATTATCTTCACGTGACTTATAAATTACGAGCTCGGGTCGTGAAATCAACTAAGTACTTGCATTACCCTATAACACTCACTTTATCACTACTAGCTTCCACTGTTAGAGATACTGGATCACACTATAATGTTTTATAAAAATATATATTAACCATTAAGATGACTTTTATAAATTCACATAATTTAAGAATCTCACAACTAAGTAGATCTCAAAATAATTTCATATATTCAGAATAAGTTAAGCTTATTTTGAAGTGAAAATGACTTAAATCCACTCTTTTTAAGAAACAATCTACTCGAAAAGATGCTACAATCTCATCGAGTTATAATTTCCTTTTCCTTTTTTGAGAAAATTATTGAATTATTCATTTCCATACATTGCATGTTTATAATAAAATTCAAAACAATTAATTTAATACTTATAAAATATAAAATTATGTCAAAACACTTAACTTAATTTCCATACCTCTATCACATTTTTTGAAAACGAAATATAAAAATAATAGTAGTTTTTATTAACAATTTTACGGAGTATATCATAAATATTATAATAAAAAAAATATTTTGGGGGCTATAATTTTGAGGGACGTTGCTTCCCCCACCAGACGTCTCTGCCTACCTTACACCCTTTCTGAGACTCTTTTTTCGAATTTTGCATGAATATAAGACGGTTCATGCACAAAATCATTCTTAAAAAATATATAAATTGATAGAAATAAAATGTAAATGTGTTGCAAAATAAATTTATTCCATTTTATTTTAGGTTATTGATAAGTAGATAATAAAATGAAATTGAATACACTATAAACCCAAAAATTGTTCACCAATATAACGGATATATACGGACTTAATTCTTTGGAAATAAAACTTCATTCTACAATTATGTTATTTAAAGCAGTGCTAGAGAAAACATGAAGAGACAGTTGGAAGTATCAAAGACAAAACTTATCAGTTATCACCCATCCTACTCGATATTTTTTCTCTTCTAAAGATGCCAAGACATGCATTTAGTATCAACGAGTCTAATAAATTTGATGACCTTAAGTCAAAATATATTACAAAATTTAAGTTTTTTTTTCATAAATTCATAACAAAAGCCTACATAACATTGATTTAAAGGTAAGAGCGCAACACATGATGTGTGAGTTAGATGCACGTCATGATATCATACTCTCCCCTATATAAACTAGAGAAATTCAAATAAATAATAGTCAATTAAAATAATAGTTAGTGAATATATACTTGTCATATATTAATATATAATATACATAAAATATACATTTTTATACAGAATGGTGTACATATTTTTAAATATATTTTGTCAGCGAGTATCATTATCTTAGGCTACTATCCATCAAGTAATTTTGAACTTTGTGACACTTATACCGAGGATCAAATAACTTAATTTAAAAAGATGAGAAATTAAAAATTAATTAAAAACTATACATAAAAGAAGAAAATTAGATTAATTAAAAGATAAATATACTATTCAATTTAACATGAACTTTTTTTTATTTATGAAATTGTACTTGTATCTTGGAAGCCTACACTTGTACTACTCTTGAGCTACTCGTGGAGTCGGTTTATTTATGTATTCATATTTAGGGGCGGTAAAATCAAATTTAAGTTGTCTAACTTGTCCACTACGTTCATATCTGGACACGTTATTGATCTGTCTATTTATTATCTCAATCCATTTCGATTCAATCTATTTCAACCCATTAAAAATTGAGTTAATATGTAATTCAAAATTGATTTATGAGAAATCTTGTCAAAAATTTTTTAAAAAAACTTTTTAAAATTTGATATGTTATATATAGTCATAATGTTATATATAGTCGTAATAAAGAAAATAATAATTTTATTAGGTACTAAAATATTTTAAAAGAACAAATAAAATAATTAAATTTAATAAAAATTGGATTGGATCAATCTTGACTCGTAGTAAACACATTACCTAAATTTTAATCCAATCCATTTTAACCTAAATACATTTAAATTGAATTAAATCTTGACTCATTTATTATCTTGATCCATTATGAACCGTCCAAATTTAATCTAATTACCCCTGTTCGTACGTATTGTACGTATCAAAAAAATCATATACAGTAAGTATATCTTTAAAATTTTGCATGGGCGGGAGTGTCATTTCAACATTCTCTAGTTAGTGGGTTGGTAGCAAAATCGAATTTATTGAAGGTTGGCTCGACGGCTGGTCCAATAGATGCCACACTACCCAAAATAAAAGAAAACGCACCCATCGGCTCTTTCATTTATTTTTTTCTCACTTCACCAGCAAACTCTCTTCAATGGCTTCTCTCACCGGCGCCGCCTCTCGTCTCCTCCCGGCCGCCAGATTTACCGTCTCCAGAACTACTGCCAGACTCTATTTTTCATCATCTTCTGTTTCTCCTCTGAAGTGCCCCAAATCATCTCCTCTTTTATCCCATGTGTTTCGTTACCAGGTTGTTCAGTGCTTCCTTCGCTTTTCGTTGCGCATTTTGAATTCTATTTTAGCATTATATTGATGTTTTTCTCCCGATTATTGTTTTTGTAGAAGCAATCATTGGTTCGAGTATCTAGTGGAAGTTTCAGTACTGTAGCATCGGCTAAATCAGCTGCCTCTGATCCCGATCAGTTGAAAAGTGCGAGAGAGGACATCAAAGAGCTACTGAACACTAAGTTTTGTCATCCTATTTTGGTATATTTCTGATCTATTTTGGTATTTGACCAGAACTGTTTATAATATGTATAAACCTGTGAATGATTGAACTTGAATACATCACCTGCAAAGTGTAAACTAATGAACTTGCCAATTTTCATCGACATCAGTTTGTTTTAATGGCAATACCTAGAGAAGAATAAAAATTTCAAGAGAAAACATGAGACACAGACTCCGAATCAGAAAATGAAAGCTCCGTGCAAATGCTTCTAACCTCTCGATGAGGCACCAGCCAACTTTTGGCATTGATTGAGCTGAAGTGATATGTCTTCTGCTCAAATCAATGGTACTTATCTTATTTCCTGATGTTATCTCCCTAACTACTAAAGATGAGCGAGTGGAATGAATAAGAGAGTGAACAAAGTTACATCAGCTACATTGTAGCAGGTTAAGACCAACCTAATAATAGTTCTAAAAATTGCCCTTTGGAATATGAAACTGAATATCCTTGTAGATACTACGAAGCTTGGATGAGTGCTTCGACCAAATGAAGCTTTGCCATTATATACTACCTGTCAGTCCTTTGAGATTGTACTAGGGAAAGACAGGACAAAGAAATGCTTTACAGGTCTCCTTTCAGTTGTTTGGTTTGCATAGAGATGATTGTATACTGAATTTCCTCTTTTATGTCAGCACAATGATAACACGAGTTGTTTGGTCAGTGAACTATAAATTTTGGCACAACTTGTAGGTTTTGTGTTGTACTCATTTAGTAATATGATTGTGGTCTCTCTGTAACTTGTGTATCATGTTTTAATACATGGTCGTTTTTCTCGACTCTCTTTTTCTGTTTCTGTTCTTTTGAGCAGCTGAGGGTCCCTCAATACCTGTCGATCTCTCTGTGTATGACTCACTCCAACTATTATGATATTAGCTATTCATTGTGATGCGTTTGGCTAAATAAAGGAATTCATTTCAAGTTTGTTTAACTATGCTTACCAATGCCTCTGGGGAGAAATCTAGAACACAGTTTAACACTTCTAAATGATTCCAGGTTCGTTTGGGCTGGCACGATGCTGGTACTTACAACAAGAATATTGAGGAGTGGCCACAAAGAGGTGGAGCTAATGGAAGCTTAAGATTCGAAGTTGAACTGAAACATGGAGCCAATGCTGGTAAGTCCTCACTCCATTGTTACAAATTCTGTTGACTTTCTTGTCTTGTTAGTCTAACAAGCTAGCAACTCAGGACTTGTAAATGCACTGAAACTTCTCCAGCCTATCAAGGACAAGTATTCTGCTGTGACTTATGCAGATTTATTCCAGCTGGCCAGTGCAACCGCCATTGAGGTAATTAGTTTCTTTTCTTATTTAGTATTGACAATAAAATTAGCTCACACATTAATTGGTTTATTTCAAAACAATAGGAGGCTGGGGGCCCCAAAATTCCCATGAAATATGGGAGGATGGATGTGTCCGTACCTGAGCAATGCCCAGAAGAAGGAAGGCTTCCTGGTGAGATTTGCTATTTTACACCCATTTGAACTTTGATCTTGATTATAAAAAAGGGCATAGTTTGAACTTTGGAACTATACTGTCATTTTTGAATGCCAAGGGTGCAGTGTGTGATGGTAGGTTAAGCGCACATCACAGGTTTGAACCTTACTGTAGACAAAAGCTTGGTAGTTAAGTGGAGAAGGGAGAGGGGAGGGCTCATTATCCACCTAGTTTTGAACCTTGCTCCACTGCCCCTCGGAGATTTCTAGTTATAAAATGATAGTCTGTTTCTACTAATACTTTTAATCTTCATCAGGTACCTAGAGATACAAAAGAGATGGTGTGTGTGTTTATATAGGGATCAAAGAGGACGAAGAGGGTTATCATCTAGGTCTATTGTGACCATATTACCTTAGAGATGCAAGGGGAATTTGAGAGACTTATTAAGGTTTCTGTAGAGAAAATTCAGCTACAATGATCAAATTAACTTCAAGCATAATGTTTACCTTATTCCCCAAAGAAAAACAAGAGCCATAATGTTCAAATAGCGTAGCTGTAATATCTAAGAAGACACAGGTAGATTTATGATCCTTACTACTCACACTTAATTTCTGAAGGCTGCAAACATAGTCACTTCACAAAACACAATAATTTCTGAAGCTTCAAACATATCACTTCACAAAACACACACTATGATAGAGAAATAACTTAAATTACTATATATATTCAATCATCAAATTCATAGTTGCAATAGTTCCACATCGTGCGACAGGAACCTTTAGATTTTTTCAAATCTTTTCTGATTGGGTTTTGCATAATATAGTAACAACTGAGGACTTATAGAATTTAGTTTGCTACCGTGCATCTTTACGTATGTAATATATATATATATCTTGACACAAGTCTGGGTGTATTGGAGAAGAAAAGAAGTCATATCAAGATAAATACCATAAAAGGATATCTACGAAGGAGCAGTTACAAGTATGAGAGTAATGAGTATGGGGGGAGATTTAGAGGAGTTTCTCATTATCATGGATTTTACACTAGTGATCTAAATTGATATCGTACTTGTTTACCCTAATTATGGACGGCATCCACTATGAGATTTCTTGGTCTAAAATATTGTGTTAATTGACTTAACTAGTGAGGGTGTCAACCGAAAGATTGCACTATGGAGAAACACTTAAGAGAATAACACTTTAAGGATAAGTAGAAGACAGGGTGTATGCACTGCACGTTTAGCCAGCATAAGAGTGAGCGAAGTTGAGGTGAGATTAGAAGGTACTTTGGTGTCTAAATTCCAAAAATTAGATATCTATAAAGTATAATGTATGTAAAGTAGAGTGGTATGACAGATAAAGATATAATACACAATAATAAAATTAGGTGGTTGAAATGTAGGAGTGATAAGATCAGATGATACCTACCGAAGTGAATGAAAAGTGTTATTCTCCCTCTATTCTAATTTATGTGGCGGAATTTGATTGGGCATAAGATTTAGAAATAAAAGTACTTTTGAAATTTGTGGTCTAAAATATGTCAAAGACATTTATGACTATATAATCATGTTGTTAAGGTAAAATGAGAAATTTAAAGTTAAATCTTTTTCTAAATATACGAGTGTATCATTCTTTTTTGGACAAAATATAGAAGAAAACGTGCCATATACAATGGGACAGAGGGATTGGTATAATTAGAAGATCAACAAATGTTATATTGGAGCGGCAGTTAGGCCTCTAAGTTCAACATATCCACAAGATGAGTGTTGCAAAATAGGACTTCTCAGATAGATGTGTTTTGGACCAAATTAGACAAAATCACAAAGGATCACATTCTAGTGGCACGGCCACACCAAATAAAATGAGAGAAGGTTATTTAAATAGTTTGATCATGTGCTATGTAAACCTTCAAATGCACCGGTTTATAGGTGTGAACCATGATAATCGAAGGTATAAAAATGGACAAAATAGACCTAACATAACATGAAAGAGAGTTGTTACAGAAGGCTGTCAATATCTTGGAATTAATGCAAATTTAGTAAAATCTGGATGAATAGAAGCAAAAGATCCATACAGGCAACACTGACTAGTTGGAATTAAATCTTAATCAAGATGCTATGCTTAGTGCTTACATTAGGCCTAGAGTTGGTACTTGCAGGAGCCTTTTTTTGTCAAGAGATTTGTATGTTAGTAGAAAATGTAGAAAATCTCTGGTGTTAGATAAACCCAAATTAGTGAATGTTGGATGAAATGGTTCCACATAGAGTGAATTATGTTAATAAGAATTCATATGCCGACCTCAGGTGTAGTTGTCGTACAAGCCTGTGGTTGTTGGGTGATGTACTTGGTTAAGATGATATTGGTGTTATTGATGTAGGACTTGCAGCTTTCTGTTCCAGAATGTTTTATTTCTTCTGATCTTAGATGCTTTTTCATGTCATTCGTAATGCTTTAATCTGAGTATTCAACTCTCATGTTGGAGGAGAGACGTATCTGCAGTTGAAGTTTGTTGTATGAGTAGATGACCCATTATTATGAGTCTTGTCTTCACCCTAACTATTTCCGAGCCTTACCCTTGTGCTTTTAATAATTAATAGTATCTTATAATAAGGAGCAGTGTACCTTTTATTTCGTATTTTCAACTAACTAACTTTTGATGACACTAGATGCTGGTCCCCCTTCCCCTGCTGCTCATTTGCGTGATGTCTTCTACAGGATGGGACTAAATGATAAGGTAATATATGCTAACAAATTCATTTCCTTCGTGATTTAATGTTTCTCTTGTGGTATGTTAGTCAGATTGTGGTTTTTCAGGAAATTGTTGCACTTTCTGGGGCTCACACTTTGGGGAGATCAAGACCTGAACGTAGTGGTTGGGGAAAGCCAGAAACAAAATATACGGTATTTGTCCTTTAACCTGATGTTTGTATTAGTTATCAACAAGTTGAGACTTGAGGCATTCTTTTTAAGTAAGGAAATCTATTTCATTTTATTTATTTTGAGAACGGTAACATACTATTTCAAAAATGTTAGTCAATAAAGACTTGGTTTAATGAGAAACATCAACATAGAAAGGGCACTTTTTGAAATGTCAGAATGCTTTTCCGTGTTGATATGTGTGCATAGGAGGTGATTATAATGCTTTATTATTACATGGATGCTTCCTCTTATGCCAAATGCCAAGTTTCAACTTGTTAACACCTATTTTTTTGACCCAACCTAAATTTTGCACCTTTTTTAGCGTTTGAATATGTTCTAGGGTTAATCTTGACTTTTTAACTTTTATTTTATTTTGAGTAGGTTTTTTTTTGTAAATCACAAAATAATCACTCTTTAAGATGTAACTTTTGTTTTCATTAGCAATAGAAAAAAATTTACAAAAATATTTTTACCCTTGAATTTTTCCTTAAGGTTGTGTTCGCAATGAAAGGAAATATTTTTCAAGAAAGTAAGTGCATTTCTTACTTATTTTCTTGTGTTCAATCATAAGCAAAAAATATGATCCTAAAAGTATCTGTATATATTCTTAGACAAATACTATGAGATGTAGGGGTGGTGGGGATGGGGTCTACCTGTGTGGGGTTGAAGTTAAGGTGTGTTGGAAGGTAGGGAGAAAACAATCAATGTGGAATGCTTCTTTTGGAACTTGTTTTTCGTACTAAATTAATCTAATATTGTTGCTACTGTACATATCTAGTGTAATCCCACAAGTAGGATCTGAGGTGGGTAGGATGTATGTAGACCTTACGCCTACCTTTGTGGGGTAGAGAAACTATTTTCAATAGACCCTGGGCTAAAAGAAAATTAATCTAACACTATATCAATAAAATATTCTTAAAAGATTATATGGTGGTTGCTAGCGGTGATGACTAGTAGTGGTTGTTGTGGATGCCACTTGGGGATGATATTGACTAATGATGGTGTTGTGTGTAGGTAGTGGTGGACAGTTGTGGTTGATAGTTATAGTTAGTGGCGGTGGTTGAGAGTATGGTGGATGATAGTGGTAGCTGATGATGATGGCCGATAGTGATGATGGTAAATGATGGTGATAGTTGATTGTAATGCTTGATGGTGTGAGTGGTAGGGTGATGGTAGTTGATAATGATGGACGGTGACGACAGTAGTTGTTAATGGTGGGCGATGGTTGTAGCATGAATTGGTGAACTGCCATCCTTTGTTTCTCGGAGTCTTTGAAATGTCGATAGGTGCATGTTGAATCTTCCAAAAGTAGTGCATTTTTGGAGGATCCTACATGAGTATGGCAACAATTTGGAAAGTCTGAGCAACATAGTTGCCATCTTTGTAGAAACTTTTGAATAGACATTTTAGTGATATTAAGACTTCATTACAAATCTTAATCATTCAGACCTATTAAGATTTAAGGCACAGTAAGTGGTTGTAAAATATTAAAGAAAAAACACTTAATGATTAAGATTCATACCTAAAAAACTAATGGACTTAGAACACGTTTAGATTAGTTGATTAGCTTAAATGTTGAAAAGCATTTTTAAGTACTTAAATTGATTTTGTAAATAAGTAGTTACGTGTTTGGATAGAAGTGTTGAAATGGTAAAATAAGTGTTGATAAGTTGTTCTTTTGTTAGAATGACGAAAAAAACTCTTTAAACTTTGCAAAAAATTATAAATTTAAAAGTTTCTTTATAAAGAAAAGGAGAAACGACATATACAAAGTGAAGAGGAAGTTAGGAGTTTTGTTTTTGGGAAAGATATTTTGAGAATTAGGAAGATATATTAAAGGATAAATAGTAAAATACTTGGTCAAACCAAAAGTGTTTATAAGCTGAAAAATCATTAGTCGGGAATGATAAACTTGTGACTTCGACTGATTTGGGCTTGTCAGTACTTTGGTGTTTACCAATTGCATTATTAAGCTAGAAAGTGCTTATAAGCCAAGTTGATTAGCTTATAAGTTAAGCCAAACACCCTCTTATCTTATAAGTTGGTCAAACTGCCTTATAAGCTCTTTTTAACTTATCTATGCGTTTGGTTAACATTGAAGTGCTTATAAGCCAAAAGTCATAAGTTGGGACCAACTTATGACTTTTCAACTTATAAGCACTTTTGGTTTGACCAAGTATTTTACTATTTTATCTTTAATTTTTTTTAAAAAATATCTTTTTCAAAACAAAACTTTCTCTTCACTCCATATCCACCATTCCTCCTTTTTTGCACAGAAAAATATTTCTTGTAAAAATTTAAGGACATTTTGTCATTCTAACTAAAGACCACTTATTAGCACTTTTTACAGAACACATTATTAATAGTTTAAGCACTTCTATCTGAACACGTAAATGCTTATTTATAAAATTCGTTTAAGCACTTAAAAATGCTAATCAGCTAATCCAAACAATCTCTTAATAACTGAGATCCGAATAATTTAAGATTAAAGCCTTCATTGAGTGCAAACAAAATTAAGGCCTTAGTTTATATATTGTCCAGATTTAGGTCTAAATGTATCCTCATTTTGTGGATAATTTCGAAAAGACCCATGTGTATTGAATAAGAACAAATGGAGGTAAAAGATTGGCATATGAATCAAATCTGTGGAATATGATTTGAATTGGACTAGAAAGAATATTCCAAGTGACAAGCTCTTATTTAATTATTTATTTTTCAACGATCGTAGTGCCTGGACCAACTTTCGCGCAACTCGACTAATTCTACGGGATATCTGTCAGCTCGTGAGTTTTTGAATGATCATAGTTGCTCGTGGTGCTCGGACCAACTTTCGCGCAACTCGACTAATTCTATGGGATATCTGCCATCACTCACGAGCGACATGCAAATTTTTCCATCAAGGCTAGGACACATGGAAAAAATCACTGAGTGTTTTCTTGTTTCTAGTGTGATTTGAATCTGAGACCTCATGACTCTCAACCACTTCATTGGCTACTAGGCCACACCCTTGGGTACAAGTGACAAGCTCTTATTGGTCTCAATTTTTTTATTTTCTTGTGTTAATAATTAAAATGCTATCTTTTGAGCATTTACTAGAAATAACCTCTCTACGCTACAAAGGTTAGGGGTAACGTCTGCGTACATCATACCCTCCCCAGACCCATTACACTGGGTATGTTGTTGTAATAATTAAAATGCTAGCCAAGTATTTTTAGACTGGGAAAATATGTTAAAAAGGGCTAGACTTTTGGAAAAATTCAAAGAAAAACATTTTTTTTTGTACGTTTCTTCTATTGCAAATGAAAACAAAGTTACATCTAAAAAGCATGGCAATTTTTTTGGTTTACAATTTTCTCAGTTAAAAACTAACTAAAAATGAAATTTGAGTTAAAAAGTGAAGATTAACGCTAGAAAATATTTAAACACTAATAAAGGTGTAAAATTCAAGTTCGGTAAAAAATTAGGTATTCATGCAACTCTGTTGTCAAAACACATGTTTTCCTGGCATAAGTTTGATAAGATATTTTCAATTCAAGTGACTGTAGGTGTAGATCTATGAACTATGTCAAACATACTATTGGATTGATGCTCTTATGTTGAGAAAACTATATTTATTACAGTAGATTAGTAAAAAATTTTTACATAGAATTAATTGTAGAAGTACTTTTCACAAGAAAATAGAAATATCTGAATTTGAAATAAACTATCATCAAATAACAATATAAGAAAGCTGCCAAACAATTCATTTATGTATATGTTCCATGACACTTGAGCAATGAGCATTAAGGTGTGCACAACATCAAAAATTTAATCAAACTTAGATTTTGCAGAATGGTTGTTTCTTAATATTTTAGCTTGATTTGTTTGAGATTTTGTAAACAAGAAAGCAAATGCAGGAACTGACTATGCTCTCTATTGATCTCCTCGTGAAACTTTTTTTACTGTGATGTCGTATCTTTCACTGATAATTGCTGCCGGGTTTTACCCCTCCCTCTAATTCAACCGGTGTGTTCTTCAAAGAAAATGCTTTTGATTAATAACTTGCAGAGCTTAAAAATATTAAGCATGAGATCGAGAATCTCATTGTTCAATGTTGATTTAAGCACCTCCTTTCTGTCATTCTCATTCATTGATATTTTCTTTTCGCTGGCAACAATATTCTCTCTTTGGTTCTTGTTGGTTTAATTTTACAATTTAGGCAAGTTAACTTGATTTTGAAAATCAGAGAGGAACTTGAATTCTGAATGCATAGTAGTATTCTAGCACCAATGACAATGATGTGGCTGCATTGCGTTTGACATCTATATTTTTCTCATGTTTCTTTTTGACTTGCTGTGCTCCTCTACACCATGGTGCTTTTCCTTCTTCAGTGATCCTGAAAGAAATCAGATATTCACATTTTTCCTCGGTGCAATTACCAATCGTGAAAGCTGATTTCTGCGACATTAATGAGTTTGGTGCCTGAACTGTTCTATTTTGCATTGCAGAAAGATGGACCAGGAGCCCCAGGAGGGCAATCATGGACCGTCCAGTGGCTGAAATTTGACAATTCCTACTTTAAGGTGTGCTTTGTGATGATGATAATATGTATAGAAGTCTGAAGTAACAACCTGACTTATTTGTTCTCATTCTTCACCTAAAATTATTGGTATAGGATATTAAAGAGAGACGAGACAACGATCTGCTAGTTTTGCCAACCGATGCTGTTCTTTTTGAAGATCCTTCATTTAAGGTGGAATAGTATACACCAGCTTCATGAATCTATCATTACAATCTGAATTTGTTTCTATTTACAATTTTAAGTGCTTGCAGGAATATGCAGAGAAGTATGCTGTAGATCAGGACGCATTTTTCAAAGATTATGCAGAAGCACATGCTAGCCTGAGCAACCTTGGAGCTAAATTTGATCCTCCTCAGGTATGTTTGCAATCTTTTCCATCTATACTTCTGTTTGAGTTGTACATCCCAACCCATTCCAACTTAAAATAAAATAGAAAAACTCATCACAAAAACAGCTACCGACACCAACTCTTATCTTAACGACCGGTAAAACCCTCTCTCTAGGATATGGCACTTCACTGCTTGGAGAGGAATGAATTATTCTCCAAATCATCTCTTCCTTTATTTAAGTTAAGAAAGAAGTCAATTACGTTCGAGCTTTTTGTCAATTGATTCCACTCAAGCAATAGAAAGGGCTATCTCCTCTAATCTCTAACTATGCTGAGTTCAATCAAGCTAAGAACTAGTCGTGAACTAAAATCGTTGGCTCTTGTGACTATTTGGGCCTTTTGCATCCTCCTCCCGGTGTCTGTCTTCCATATGCTTGTGCTGTAAGCTAATTTTGAGGTGGTCAAATACAGGCTTTACTTAAGCATACATCACTAGACCGATCACTCATCCAATTCCTTTTGAATATTATTTTAGTTAGCAAGTTATTGAAAGATGCTAATGTGTTTGGCATTGTTTTAATAGGGGTTCTCCATTTAAAATAGTTTCACCTGATGTCAACCAGAGAAGTTTGTGGCAGCCTACCGGTAAGATTCATGTTGAATAGCTTATTACTTTGTCATTTATTTTGATATTAGTAAAAATTATCATCCACTTTTGCATTTTAATTCCTGGAGATACTAACATATGGTTAACCATTCCTTTTCTTGGTTGCTGCAGGATTAAGTACAACTTATCATCTTTACTTGTGCCGTTACTTTTAACCAGTCAAGATCAAGCTAATACTCAAACGTGAAGACAAATAATTCAGCAAAATTTCAGAGAGAGGTACTGGATGCTATGAAGTGAAATATGAAGGTTTAGGGGGTAGTCCAGAGAAGCCTTTCCCGACCAAGTATTTTCTAAATATCATTATTATTCTAATTGGTTTTTGAGTGATATGATAGGAAATACACATTGTTTTCAATCCCATATTCTTGATTTGGTAAATTTTGCAATCACTCAAGACTATTGCAATGCTACTTGAATTATATGCGTTGAAATTCACTTAATAAGGACTGGAATTTTCTACTTTAAACTTGGCTGTTGCTTCTGTGGCTTTTTCTGGTCGTACATACTTGTCTAGTTCGGACAACTAAACTCAATCATAAGATTAAATTGAAGATGTTAACAAGTCTATACAAGATTCTCTTCCAGTTCCAGCAGATCTACGGTCTTTTGTCTTCCAATATTTCAAATTCAGACGCACACTCTTCTCTAAAAAGCCTTACTTTCATATTCAGCAAACACCTTTCAATATCCCCCGCACATGTATTTTTCTTGATTTGTTAGCATGCAAATCTTTATTCGATATTATTAACAAATACCCATAAGAATTGCCCATATTTCATCGTATCTAGGGTTTGTAGTTTTGTTCCCAAATATCAATGAAGGGTGTGGCTTTGATGAAATTGTATAAGTAGTTGCTTTTTGAGATTTCCTTTTCACCTTCTTGCAACCCTGAGCTGCTTTAACTTAACTTTATTATCAACAATTTCAACTGCTTGTAGTGCTACAAGCTCCGTTAACTACTCATCATACTCAAATTTTGAAATAGTTATTGTGAATCGTGGCTCTACTTTTCATAGTAACATCAACAAGTCCGCTTCTCATAATTACAAGAACCCATCTTTCCCCGCCCAAGACTTTTCATATTATTTCTTTCTTGATTTTTGCACCTTCCTCAATGGCACTCCCCCTTTTATTCACAGCTTCATTTGTCACTTGTTCAAAACTGAGATATAAACTTGAAGCAATAATACTTGCCCCTTAAATAGAATAATGACAAATCTCAACTATGAAAAAACTTGACTATTCTGTTCTGATTAATCTTATCAACTATACATACTTATTTATTTTTTCCATCTCTCATGCTATATATATGTTAAGCATTATTTTTCAATCCTGGAGATTTTTCTACTCAACTTCATTATGAGTTACTGCAAATATCTACAAACAAAACTATAGCTATGGAGTGCAATTATTGAATCTATAGCTACAAAGTCTTAATATGTCTGTTGTGTTCGCTCTTTTTGAAATTTTATCTTTATATGGAAAATTATTTTGAGGTGTATACCTGTAACCGAATTCAAACTATTTACATAGTATATTTTGTGTGTGTCAATAGCGAACAATCCTCTCAATTCAATATCAAAATAAGAAGCATAAAAGATTTTGTACAATATGTTTGTAGTACAAACTAATGTATTGTATCAGGTTGTTTGGCACCTTAGAACATAAAAAAATATTACATCTCAATACGTTTAATATACACTCCAATTATATGTCATTAGTTTCAAATAATATACACGATAGTCCTAGCTAGCTTAGATGGTTAGCCTCCACAATATCATCACAAAATATGAAAAGCTTGTTATCGCCTTCAAAATGCAGATAAACACCAATCAACTTCAAGTTATACAACATTAATAAACAAACCCAATATAATTTCACAAGTAGGGTTTAGAAAGGGTAGAGTATACGCGTACCCTATCCATACCTTGCTGAGATATAGATACTGTTTCAGATAAACTTCAGCTCAAGGACCATAGTAGTGCTATAATGTCAAAAGAAATTGAAAACGTACATTTTCTTTTATAAAGAAAGCACTTTTATAAACTCATGGAAGAATCTACTTTGGAAGAAAAGGGACCAAATTGCTAGAACACAAAATAATACAAAATTATCTCGTAATCAAATAATACCAGACATTTATAAACTACTTGTTATTATTAGGCATTGATTAAATTGTTTCCAGAAAACTTCTTTACATGTAAGTCATCAAAACTTTGATCATATATTGGATCAACTAAGTAAATTACTGAAGAGACAAGTATTGAAAGCACCCCTAAACTTGACGTGAATTATTACTTTGGTCCACAAACTATTGACAGCCTTGAATACACCCCTCTACTTGGTTAAATAACTTAAAAACATCCCTCTTATGCCACATGTCGTATATATATATATATATATAGGTTCTTTTTTTAAAAAAAAGAAAAAAAACATACAAATAATTAAATGCTAAAATTTAGTAAAGAAGAATTTCTTTCCTTACCTCACCCCATCCTCTACCCGGGTACCCAACCCCCCCACTCACCCCCTCACCCCCAATTTTTTTTGAAAGTTTTGTTAAAAAAACTTTTTATCCAACACCACCGAGTCCCCCACCCCTCCTCCAAAAAAAACTTTTAAAATGAAATATATTTTTTTCTTATCCCGCCCCCTACCTCCCCACTATCCGCCAAAAAAAAAGTTTAAAAGAGTTTTTTTTGGGAGTGGATGGGTAGTGAGGTGTGAGGTTGGGGTATTAGGTCGAAAATGGGGTGAGGTGATGAGAAAAATTAAATTTTTAAAAAGAAAAAAAAAGGTTCTTTTTATCTTCTTAAATTGCTTAATTCTTAGCATTTAATTATTTAAATGTTTTTTAAATATTTTTTCTATCACATATATTTATGTGTATGTCATGTCAGCAGAAAATTCCACATATATGCATATGTGGTATAAGAGAGGTATTTTTAAATTCACTTAATCAAATAGAGTGGTGTTTTTAAGGCTGTCAATAGTTGAGGGACTAAAGTAATAATTCACGTCAAGTTTAGGAGTGTTTTAAATACTTATCTTATTACGGAATAAAAGACTATTTGCCCTAACTTCAAAAACTTCCCGCCAGCATGGCTATAGAATAAATGTTGATTTTTTTTAAAGGACATAGTTAATCAATATTTATGGTGATCAAAAGTAACATTTATTTCATAAAATTAATCAAAATACATATAAATTATTTCGAACACTATTGTTATAAAAAATAACAATGAGTGATTCATATTGTTATGAAAGCTAGATTAGCTTTCTAAAAAAAATTCTTTTCAAATTGTAATAATGTTAAGAGTATGAAAAAAAATTCTTTTCAAATTTTCTAAAAGATTTCCTTTTAGAGGCCATACCTCAATCTATCTTTTATGTTTTGTCCATGTTATAATTCCATGTTGGGACATGTTGTATCCTGTATAGTCTATGGATAACTCTTCATTCTATCTTATTGTTTCTCCTCTTTTATTTAATATGTTTCATGTTTGGTGCACATAATCTAATACATCAATCTCTAAGGATATCACTTTTTTGTTTTCCTTCCATGTCTCGAACTCACATTATAATGATTTTTTTTCTCATACTTAAAGCTTGAACCAAAATTTATGGTTAAGAATAAAAGAATCTTATCCATGAGTGTAGCCAGCCTTAAAGTTACAGATTCAACATAATTCAATAGCTTTGACGTTAACATTGTATTTATATTTAAAAAAATTATGCAGTGATAATTTATGGAGTATAAAATATTTATGCCATGTAGTCTATATTTTGAGTTTGTTATCCGATTTAGTCCATATTTGTGTGTATGAATATTTTTCGTTCACAATTATACAATTTTATCCTAAGTTGATACATTATGTATACTATTTTTCTCCAAGGATAATTTATATAATATTATTATATTTTGGTCCGTATATTTTTTTAAAATTTCCCCATTTAGAATCAATTGAAGAATCTTAGGTGATTTGTTGGATGGAGATGTATGTTTGGTGGTCACGAACTCCAAACAATTGATAATGAAATGTAACTACCCCTATTTATAGTAGTTGTCTCCCTCTTTGCTACAATTGGTTTCTTCAAAGGGTGAATATATACTCTAGAGGTCTCTTCTCCAATAAGTACTGAGGGTTGCTTAAGTTGTTGATCACTTTCATTATCGATCAGTAAAGTAAGTAGAATACTATTGATATTGATTTGATCCTCTTGGGATGGAGCGGATAAAAGGTAGAAGAAGTGAATATGATCTAATTTTTTTTGAATAAAGTAGATCGGAAATAAGTTTAGACAATAAATAAGTTTGACCAAACTGTTATTTATAGGTTTACCTAAATTTATATTCCTTCGGACAAAATGACTTTTTTGAGACCAATGAAAAGATTCTTTCCTCTTTTCTAAATTAGTTTTCCTTATTTTCTCACAAGTTAGTTGACGTTGTGTATAAAGTCTTTCTCCAACAAAAAAAGATAGTAGTACTTTCTAGTAGTTATTATTGTGACAATTCCATCATTTAAAAGTCAAGAATCAACAGATCAAAAAATGAAATAATAAAAAATTACAATAAAATTAACAAAGATGAATTTTATAGGACTTCCTTAATCAATGAATAGACTTGCATATAGAAAAACAACGCGGTCTACTTATTTAAAAGTAGATTGAACATCAACTCAATCTCAAAATAATAAAAGAACATTAAAAACTCATACTACAAAGAAAGACATATAAAATAAAATAAAATAAACAAAATGGGGCTTTGAGAAAAGTTAAATTTGGGCTTGAAGTTGAGTGGGCCCTACTCCATAAGTATTGTTGGGGCCACATACTAGGCTTCAAGAGAACTCACTTTATTGGCCTGATATGGCCCAACTCTTGTTGTTTTTATCCATTTTTTGCTTTAATACTTCTTTTTTAGTTTTGGTTTATTTAAGTATTTTGTTTTGTCTTTTAGTATATTAAAAATAAACAAACAATAAGGATTTCATCATCAAATGTCATGAAGTACTCTTTCAGACCTCTCCTTAAAAATGTCAACAACATTGTATAATACAAATTGTACCTCTTCTCCTTCTATTCTTTTCCATCAAAATTAGTTGACAATAGTTGAATATTATCTACTCACCTAATGTTATATCAAATCATAATTAGGTGTTTTAATATTAAAAAAGGAAGAAGTCATATTGTTATTATACTTTCATAAGTAGACATTATAACATAAATTTTATTTTGAAATTGAACGGATATGAGTGAATTTATTTATATTTTTTTTCTTTTTGTATCTGATTGAAATTGCGTAAACCTATAAATGATATCAATATGAATTTTTATTACAATTCAAACTAAGATAATTTGTGTGGAAGTTAATTAAACGAAATAAATCATAAAAAGTCAAGAGAAGCTTGATTTCATCTTTTTATTTCTTATCTATTTATTCTATAAAAATAAAGGTATGGTTGTATACCTTCATATAATATTACTATACTATATTTTTATTGTATAGAAGACTATAACAGCAAGCATCTATTCATCGAAGTATTTATTTTCAGTCGAGGGTATTTATTAATTTTAATATTTTAATTTATTTATTTATCTAACTTTCTTTAGTTTCATATATTGAAAATTACATAAATAAAATTATAAATCATGATAATTTAAAATTTAAAATATTTTAAAGACATATAAAATATTCAATTGACTCTTGAAATTCTATCGGCGTCACATAAATTGAGAAAGAAAAAGTAACATATATTATTTTAAA
This sequence comes from Solanum stenotomum, assembly GCF_019186545.1. Lineage (NCBI taxonomy): Eukaryota > Viridiplantae > Streptophyta > Magnoliopsida > Solanales > Solanaceae > Solanum > Solanum stenotomum. The sequence goes on along the minus strand of NC_064289.1, from coordinate 15,728,089 downwards.
ATGATATAAAAAATACTATAAATCACAATAATTAACAACTTGAAATATTTGAAAAACACATATAAAAATTTAGATGACTCTTGAAATCCTATAAAGGTCACGTAAATTGGACATATAATAAATATTGTTTGAAAATTATGTACAAGTTATTATATATCACAATAATCAATAATTTAAAAAATTTAAAAATAATATAAAATTTTGAATAATTCTCCCAATTTCACAAAAATAAGAGATATTGAATTCATACTAACATCAAACATGGACATCAATGTTTAGTGATGAACCACATTAAAAAATAATAATCATATGCACGAAAAATTCAATGATTACTAATTTATGTATAATTTTTATATTATAATTTACGCATAGCTTTGTTTCTAACTAAATGATTCATCAAATCATTTCATCAATTTATAATTGTGGAAAGAAAAGAGAAAATCACAAGAGGTAATAGCGAATTAAATACCTTTGAAATAAAATGTAAATTTATGCACAAAAAATTAATAATAATTAATAAAACAATAGATATAAATTCACAACTTTCTAATAAATTAAAAAAATAACACTAAAAATCTTAAAATTGAACGGTTAATGTCATGCCATTTTCCATAGAATTTATTTTGTTAGAATAAGGTGCCTTATAATAACATGTCAGAAAGTCTAAACTTGAATAGGTAAACCCATTTTCAATGTCAGAAAAGCCATTCTTTTTTAATTCCTTATAATTTTAAATTCATATAAAAAGGTATTGCGTATTATTAAAACTAGTGCCAAATATTTTATTAAGAATTTGTAAAAGTGGTAATACGAATTTCAGATGAGAGGGAATCATCTTTTAATTTATTCAAATAAAAGAAGTACTTAACCCAAATTAATTTTTTGAAAAGATATCACAGATTCACAGTAGGGATTTAAAACTTATTCGATAATAATAACAAAATAATACATAATAATTTAAGACCATATCATTGCTATAATTATGTCGTTAAACTTTAATCTTCTTCTTTTTTTTTGTCCCTTATACTAAAAATATACTGTGAAAATTAAAAAAAAAAAAGTAAAAAAGAAAACACGAATTTAGTGTTTTCCAAATTTCAAATACAACTTTAAATTGTACATATATTTTTCACGATCAACGCTAATTTTCAAATTAAATGAGAAAATTATTGGCCAAACAGACATAAACTTTAACTGTTACTAAAAATTAAGTTTAATACTTTATTTAAAATACAAAAAGAAATGACATTATATTAAAAATTTCTCGAAACACACATGAGATAACAAAAAATAATAATTCTGAGAGATTCTCATCATGATCTCCTGTTTGAAAGCTGCATCTCCTTCCAAAAGGTAACATAGTAAGTTAATTTTATATATAGATGAGAAGCAAAAAATCAAGAGCAAAGGAAAAATGGAAATTGTAAATTTCAATTTAATATGTTTTGATTTTTAATCTGTTCAGTATATGCAACGGGGCTCATTATTTCGAATGGAGTGTTTTCTATCAAGAAAAATTTTACATTCATAAATTATAATTCATATTCAAAAGTTCTGTTTAAAAAAATAGTCTCAATCGTTACACCATATTCGTTAATAATTGTTATTTTTAGATTGAACGGATGTGTATGGATGTATTCATGTTATTTTTCTTTTTGAAGATGGTTAAAATTTTCGTCTCGCTATATAAGATATCAGTATAAAATTACCAACAAGAATTGTGGTGGAATGATAAGTACTCCTCATGATGAGTATCAGACACCGGGTGGAAAACCAAAAAAGAAAATATCACTATAAAATTATGTTATATTTCAAATATTATACATACTGAATTCAATCGGATTAAGTTTTATGAAATGTAATTTTACGAAATAAACCACGTAAAAAGTCAATATAAGCTTGATATCATCATTCTATTTCTCATTTATTGTAAAAAAAAAATAAGATGAGATGGTATAACTACATGCACTAATTCAACAATTATTTTTATTTAATTTTTTATAATAAATAATTTATTTTATCAAACATAATTAAAAGTCACAAGGAGACTAGTCTAATTAACAACATAGTACTCATTCTATATATCTTAATCCAATATACGAATAATAAAAATTCAATGATTACTAATTTATGTTTAATTTTTATATTACAATTTATGCATAGATGTATTTGCGAACTAAATGATTATCCTTTCATAATCTGGAAAAGTTTTTGGAGATAATATTAAATTTAAATTCGTAAAGAGAAAAAAGAAATCACAAGAAGGAAGGACAAGAACTAAATGATCCTTTTAGTATAATCTCGAAAGGTTTTAAGAGATGTTGCTAAATTTGGAATTGTACAAGGGCAAAAATAAATTACAGAAAGCAAGGTTAAATCTACCTCTACAATACTAAATTCACCTAAATTTAATACTTTTGAAGTGAAATATAAATTTATACATAATTTTAATAAAACTCTAATAAATAATAGACACGAGCTTATAACTTTAAAATTATAATAAATAATGCTAAATTTTTTAAAATCAAATCTATAAATTTAAATTCTAAATTCTTGCTTAATATCAGAAAGATCCTACAAATTAAACCTAGAAAACACCTGTTTATGTTATTGGGTATGATGTGTTATCTTTTTTATTAAATGAAATTTAACAATTTCGGCAAAATTTATGGCAAGTTGTTTTTTGCTATGTATACACCGAATGGTCAATGTCATGACATTTCCCTAGAATTTAATTTGTCAAAATATTATGTCAAAAAGTCTAAACTTGACACATTCTCAATGTTGGAAAAATTCTTTTAAATTTTAAATTCATCTGAAAAAAAAGTATTATTATTAAACTAGTGTCAAATATATTTATTAATTAAGAAATTGTAAAAGTGCTAATACGAATTCAGATGAGAGGGAATCATCTTTTCATTTTTAAATAAAATAAGTACTTAACCCAAAGTAAATTTGAAAAAGAAATCATATATTTACTTATTCCATAATAACTAGTATACGTGCCCGCGCGTTGCGCGGATAATATAAAGAATTATTAATCATATATATATAAATGACCTATTTCAATATATATCATTTCTCATTTTTTTAATCAATTTTTTTTTTGTTATCTATTTCTTAAACGCAATATAATTAAATCTCCATGAAATTGAAGAAGAAATCACGTGATCATTTGATAACTTGTACAATATACTTGCTTTTGTTTATTACTACATTATTAACTACTTAATATCATGACATTATCGACTAAATTTTGATTATACATATATTCCTCCTAAAATATTAACAACTAATTTTTCTTTAATTAAATCTGTTATTTAAAAAAAAAAAAAACTACAAATCTCCTGTAATTTTTTTAACTGTCATTGTTAAAAATTAGTTTTTTTTTCTTTACATTACATTTACATCACCCTATTTTAAAAAATAATTATATACTTTTTAAAAATAATGAAATAGATGTCAATAATGTATTCTAATTATGATAAAAATAAGAATTCAAAATAACATAAACGTTAGCCACATGTATAATCATTTAGATTTTAAAAAATGAAAAAAAGTTAAATTAATTGTGGTAACTATATTTAAAAAGATGATGTTAAATAAAATACTTAATACTATTGTAAATCCTATTAAATTTTAAAAAAATAAGTATAAAGAACCAAAACTAAATCCTATTGTATATTTTCGTGATTTTTCTAGTGGATTATATTAGGATTTTTTTGATTNCTTTTTAATTGAATTTATTTATTTTTTATGAATATTTAAAGATAAAGTGTACATGAGCAGTTGAGTAATTTTAGGTAACCACTTTCAAATTCAAATAAAAAATAACCACTTTGTCATGTTATCCCTTTTTTTTTCTACGTAGGTTAATTTGAATTTTTCTGTGTTTTCCATTTTTTTATCCGTGTTTTCCGTTCTGTTTTTGTAATTTTATTTTAAAATTTTTCTATGTTCTCATTTTTAATATATATATTTATAAGATTTTTATTTAATTATTATAATTTTTTTTTTATGTTTTTACCGTGTTTTTCATTCTATGTTTGCAATATTTTTCTTTTCAACTTTATTATGTTTCCAATTTTTTTTTTTATATATATATTATACTAAACGTTTATTAATGAAGATCATCAAACTTGGTGGGAATTTTTTTTACCGTATTTAATATATATTCATTAAACTAAATGTACAGTTAAAATATCATCAAACTTTGTGGGAATTTTTTTTACCGTATTTAAGTTATAACTTTTTTTAAAAAAAAAAAATTAAAAACAGTTTTCCAGTTACATGGGACTAATTTTCAAAACTATTTTTAAATTATTTATATTTAATTATTTTAAAATTCGATTTTTGTGGTGCTGACACGTAGGCATTTTTCATCTCCTATTATAGATTTTTAAATTTTAAATTTTAAATTAATTAATTTTGATAATTCATAAACTATAACTTCTACTGTTATAAAATTTATTTTTAAAAAAAATTAGACAGTTAGCATTTTATTAGGAACAAACATATTTATATTTAATTTATTAAAAAAAAGAAATCAATACAACAGTTTTAACGTAAACATTTTAAAAATAATTTCTAATTTATGTTTTTTTTTATTTTTTTGTTTTTTAAATTGTTATTTATTATTTAATATTTATACTAATTTTGTGGTGCTGACACGTAGGCGTTTTTTCTTCTCCTATTATATATAAATAGATAATACATACTATAATTTAAGATCGGATCATTGCTATAATTATGTCGCTAAACTTTACACTTCTTTTATTTTATTTATCCATTATAAAATAAATATTTATGTTTATTATCAGATTTTAAAAAATTAAAAATATTATTTTATATTGTTTGATCTTTGTTATTAAGTATTTTTTTTTAATATGTAATTGACTTATATTTGACATGATATAAAAAATTATTTTATTAATTATTTCTTACAAAATGCCTCAACTACCATGTAAACATAAACGTAGGGGTGACAAACTTGAATAGAACTATAACATCAAGACGAAAGTCCGTCGGTCTATGTAATCAACCAATTTAGGGATCATATTTGATAGAGTGCATTAAAAAAATTATAATATTTATATTATTTTTTTAATTACTTGTACCTTATTTGGTACATTTTCAAAAACTTTATTTTATGTAATAGTACATAAAAATTCATGATATTAACAATTCAAAGATTAAAAGGCTTTAACGCATGTATTCGCATGGTTAAAGACAATATTGTTCCTCAAAACACATTTCACATCCTTTTATTTGTGAAAGATATTTTGTAAACAAATAATCGTTATAAAAATTATGCAATGAACGCTATTTAATATACCAAATCAAACACTAAAAAAAATAATCTCAACATAATCAATACAGAAGTAACTAATGCAGTCATACAGGTATAACTAATATCAACATCATTAATTCATCATATTCAGTACTGTTCTTTTATACAAACCAATTATACATCCAACCAAATAATTCCATATCGATAATTGTTAACTATTTTTCAAAAGTTCAATTACTACCTAAAAAAATGAGAATTGAAAATTCTAAAATACAATTTTTTCACTCTAAATTTACTCACAAATTTTGTTGAAATGAAACAACTCTAATTTATATTATTCATTAACCATACCCTTAATTTTTATTTTCTAAATCTCACCCTTGTTATATATGTCCAAACATCCTTACTCTTTTTTCATCATGTCAAAATTTGAACTAAAAAAAAAAAGAAAAGAGTAAAAGGCAAAAACCTTTTAAAAAAAAAAAACACAATGTCACCCAACAAATGTTAATAATGGCATTGTTCACTATCCACGAGCTTTCTTCTGCAAAAATTCTGACACACTTTTTTTTTTTTCTTTTTTTCCCACCATCAAAACCCTTCCTCGGGCCCCCTCCTTAAACCCCTTTTCGTTTTTTGCCCTTTTTTTTCACACAAATCCAAACAATCACCGAATAAACAAAAACAACTATAGTAGACAAAAATTGAAATATATTTGAATACTCTTCTTCTTCTTCTTCTTCCTCTGTTACTTTCTTTACTGAAACTTCTGACAACAATCACAAATCTCCAGAAACATCACAAATCTCAATACATATAATTGTTCTTCTTTCAATTTTATTTACTGCTTCTTGAATTCTTCAATTTTCTCAACCCCATGTAAAAACAAACGATTCTCTCTACAAACTTCCATAGATTTATTGATTTTTGTTGCCCCCCACTTCGTTTTCTGAAACACCCATTTCGTATGGGCGGTCAAGATTCAACCCTTTCTACTTCAAAGGTCAGATTTTTATTTTTCTTTTCTCCTACTACCCCCTTTCTCATACTACTTTTTACTTTTACTAGTAGTATACTTGCCAAATTTAAAGTCATTGTAATCATCATTTGGGATTTGGGTTTTGCTTTTTTCACAATGCAATTCTGCAAACAGGTAAAGAGATGACCGGAGGCGGTGGAAAAGTTGTACGGAAAGTAGATGTGATTAAAGGAGCTGTTGTATGGGTTGAGGACTATCTTGGTGTTTTTGGTTTTGATTTTGATTTTGTTGTTGTTGAGATGGGGTGTAATGAGTCTAAAGCAGTTGATACAGAACTTGTGATTCGTTGTAGAGAGAGGAAGGAACTGATCAAGGCTGCTGCTAATTACCGTTATGCCCTCGCCGCTGCTCATGTTTCCTATTTTCACTCTCTTAAGGATGTTGGTGATGCTCTTCGGAAGTTTGTTGATGAAGAGCTCATTGTTGGGTCTTCTTCTTCTTCTTTTTCGACCCCTTCTTCTCCTTCCTTAATTTTGCCTGATGAAAGGAAAATTGGTAGTAATAGAAGTAATGCTAGTGGAAACACACATCATAAGCATAAATCTTCTGGATCTCCGATATCGATTTCGTCTTCAGGTAGCTCCATTTCACGTTTTCACGATGAAGATGAACCTGTACATGACCATGGTCACCTGCATTTGTCATCAGATTCATCAGACGACGATCATCAAAATTTGCCACAAAAGGGTCAAAGAAATGTACACGGACATAATGAAAATCGAGGGGGTCACAGGAATTTACAACAAGATTATGAGCAGCCTGGAAGGAATCATAGGAATGTACATGAAGATTATGAGGGTCGTAACATGGTGGAAGGTGGGGAATCATCAATTTCGCCGTATTCACAGCCAGGTTGGGGGCCTGGGGGATTGCCATATGGGATGATGATGAATCATGAGGCTCCACCACAAGGATATTGGGATCCATTTTATGGAATGAACCCACAATTTCAGGCTCCTTGGGGAGGGCAGCAATTTGGGGGAAATCCGAATACGTATGCTTACTACATGAAGAAATCTTCACCGGTGATGAAGACAGTCTTTCACGAAGCAGATCCAGTGCCTACTGGGTATTCCAATTCGTATTGGAGCTACCCAAATGACAATAGTGGGTACCCAATGGCTCCTTCAATTGGTGAAAGGGGAAGTCAAAGTAATCAAGGTAAGAAAACAAGTCCATCAATGGAACCACCGCCACCTCCGTCTGCAAATGTCTCTGCTTGGGACTATTTTAATCCGTTTGATGGTGTAGAGAGTGGTTATTCGGCTTACTACCCGCATAAACAGAACAGTTCTGCATCAGTTAGTAGTAGTCCTAATTCAACTGAAGTGAGGGAGAGGGAGGGCATTCCTGATTTGGAAGAAGAAACTGAGACTGAAATGTATAAGGAGTATCATAAAGGAAAGAAGTTGAGTGATGAGACAAGGACTAAGCGTGGGGAGACAAATTCGTCCAAAAGTAGTGACAGTGGTAGAAAATCCATGCCATCAATGCCTCATGGCATTGATTTAAAGGGTGTAGCAGGACACAGTAGTATGGGCAGTTCAAAACCAGACTCGTCATTACATAATCTGGATGGCTCATCAAGTTCAAGGGGAGTAAAATCTGAGGGTAGTGGTGGCAGGACAAAGCCGATATCAACAATGTACGATTCAAGTTCTCACCTTTCCAGTGTAGAACCATCACATAGTAGTGGAGGCACAGGTTCAATTGATATTACAGAGGAAAAGAGCAATTTTGAAACTCTCGTGTCAGGAAGCTCGGGTGATGTGCATATGAAGAAGAAAGGGGTGACTTTTGAGGTGGATGAAATGTCAAAGAACGAGATTGAATCACCCAGGTCAAGTAGCTTGACCACATCACATGCTCATGGTACCAGGGATCTACATGAGGTTGTGGCTGAAATTCGAGATGAATTTGAGATTGCTTCTAGTTATGGAAGGGAAGTTGCTCTTATGCTTGAGGTTGGTAAGCTGCCTTACCAGCCTACCTTTGTTAAAGGTATGGTTCTGCCAATGTCCCTTAATCTCTTGATTCAGTTGATGCTGGGGTTCTTTTAAGTTTTTTACTTTGTGTGCTTACTTTTTAATCCTTGGCTATGTCCGTAAGTTATCTTCTTATGCTCTGCTTAGTGCAAATTTGGTACTGGTCAGTTAGACTTCCTTTCCTGCCATGTATTCGTAAAAATCTGTTCAAATCTTGACTAACTTGAGAACCTTATCCATGGAATGACCGACAGCTCACTCATGGCAAATAGTTGCGGCATTAGTGTCTTTTTATTGTTATTGCTTAATAAATTTGCACAACTAGTTTGTAGAGAGCAGACTGTATTGATCATAATTAACGAGATGGGAAAAATATTAAATTACCAATGTAAATATGTAATTGGTCAAAATGTGATTCGAAGTTTGATGAATTACTTTTAAAGTATGAAGCTCTGTTTGCTGACTTCATGCTATTGTTGTTGGAAAATAGGCAAAAAATTGATACTAGAGGGCTTACATTCAAAATTTGCTTCAGGTTGTATCTGTCATTGTTGCTCTTGTTCCCCAGTCAATGTAAATAAATTTATGCATTTCCAATGGATGTATGTATGTGATTCCTTAGCTGTTATTAGTTTATTCCATTATGATTTGAAGAACATAAATGGTGATAGGCCGTTAATGGAAATGGTTCCCATGAGTGTAACTAACGCCATTAGTGCACCCAGTTCAAGAATCTTCTGTGATCAGTTGTCACTTGTTTACCTTTATTTGGAATTTGCCAGTTATCATGACTTTCTTGATAAACTTCATGAAGAAACACGATGACATTCTTTTGCCTGTCTGATTTTTGTGGTTCTATCTATTTTTGTGCTCAGAGCTCCTATCCAGGATTCTATACCTGATTGTTCCATCCATGCCGGTTTCCCATACGGCGACGGTGAAGTCAGTTAGGCTGGCTGCCAAAACAAGAAAATTGGCTAAATCCTATTTTGAAGACGTTGGACAAGACAGTGCTGTGATGCCATGCAACTTGTCATCTACGTTTGACGAGCTATACGAATGGGAGAAGAAACTATATAAGGAAGTTAAGGTAATGGGAGGCAACTACTAAGATCTTTGTTTCGATTCTTATTTTTATTGAAAGTTTTATTTGTCTATTTGTTTTGTTGTAGAAAAATTTATTAGTTTATATAATATTTGTGTCAAAATCTTCAAAAGAGGAAAAACATGGAATCTCTCGTGTGTCATGTGAATTGATAGTTATCCCTAATGGATAATAAAGCTATTTAACTGATATCTTCTTCATCTTTTGCCATGGTTTGTTGAAGGCTTAACTAGTATTTTTATTCATTGGAAGTTAGCCTTACAAATTTTCTAGGGGGCAGGTCCTTTGATGATTTTCATCATCATAGATCTGGAGTTTTTGGATCAGCTAATAGTGTCCTCGGCCCAACTGAAAGAGCTCAATGAGGTAGTTACTAGGTTAAGCCCGTGCTTCTATACATATAAGAGGAACATGTTCTCATAACTTTGGGTAAGAAGAACATCTGAAAATGAACTGGATATGATCATCAAATTTTAGTCATTCCAGATGTTTGGATAGTTAATTCCTCTATCTAGTTTCTTGGGCAAAAGGTTGGCATTGTTAATTTATGAACTTGTGCCCTTGTTAGAGATTATGTGAAAGATTTGAGGGCATAAACTGAAATGGCAATTTAGAACTTTATTATATCTCATATCTTCATCATAAACAACTTTATTATTTACTCAAAAAGAACTTTATTATATTCCATAATTATGTCAAGATCTCAAAGTGCTTTAGTCACAGATGAATAAAGAAATCTTGAGTTCTTTCTGCTTGGCTCACTGAACTATGGAATTTGGAGCACTTTAAACCCATGATATATATTTTGGACACTGAAACCTCTTTATCTAAGTCTATGATAATATATGACACTGCCTTCTATTAAAAGGCAAAAGCTTTCAAGTGTAGGTAACTATAGTTGGATTGGATCTTTACATGTAAAGGTAAAAAGAGTAAGATAGCCTTCTAACAATAATCTTCGTAGGACTTCAGGTCCCATCAACCAGTAGTCTCTGGAGGATCTTATCAACTAATTAGCATTCCTTATTTCTTAGCTGAGTGAAGTTTTACATAGAATTTCTGAAATTCAATGTTTCTCTTTTTTTAATTTGCACTCAACTTATAATAGCTTAAAGCCAACCCAGCTTGTTTAGGATTGAGGTGTAGTTTTTGTTGTTATAATAGCGTAAATATTATTTCCGGGTTAAATGTTTTGCTGACTTCATATGCTTAATAAATCTTGATTTTTTTTACTTTTAATGGGCATTATCGTCTTCATGGTGAATCTAATGGCCCGTGGGTCAAAGAATGTTAGTGATAAACAGAACTACAACAGAGGGATAAAGGCCAAGACCCTTTTGTGGAAGGGGCAAAAGGGAAGTTACTTAAAAGTCTCTGCTATACTTCCAGGATAGCTTTTGAATACTTTCATTTTAAATTGTAGATGGAGGGATGGCGGTTTTCTTCTTTTCATTTTGGTGTGGGAGTGTTCAGCTTTTCCATAAACAGTACCTCCTTATCAATTAATGGGATTATTACATGATTTTGGGGTGATAGAATTGATCTTTGATCTTTACATATGATTACTGCTTCACTTTGTCAAAAAAACATATGATTACTGCTTCACGGTTCTGTTTCAGATAGTATAGACTTGATTGATCTCTAAGTGCTTTTAGTTTACATCTTTAGTGGATTCATCCATTGCTAATTTTTGTATCTACTTTCTGAAAGTTGAATTCTTATCATAGTTATATTCAACTGTTTGGGAGTTTGTGTTCATTGAGGTAATTAGTTTGATGTAGGATGAAGAAAAACTGCGGATCATATATGAAAAGCAGTGCAAAAGGCTGAGGAGTTTGGACGAGCAAGGGGCCGAGTCTAGCAAGATAGATGCTACCCAGGCATGTATCAGAAGATTGCTGACAAAACTTAATGTCTGTATAAAAGCAATTGATGCAATTTCAAGCAGAATTCACAAATTAAGAGATGAAGAATTGCAGCCCCAAATTGGAGAATTAATTCATGGGTATGGGTCTGCATTATCTTGTTTATTCTTGTATTTACTTCATTCTTATCTCATGGAGTTGGATTCTAGTCTTCCTTTACTAGCACTTTTCTTTTTCTTTTCCTCTCAGTTTCATTTAGAATGCATCACTTTTGCCCTTATGATCACTGGTAATGCAATAATGGTACATTTTCCTAAGGAGTTCAACACTAATATCCATCGAAGCTTCACTCTATAATGCCACCTTTACCTGTTGTAACAGATAATCTGTTTTTTTGGGGTAACTTGATAGTGTAAAGTATTCCTTACTCTGTCGGAGTATCTTGACCTTATTATAGATTTATATGCGATACTCCTAGAAAAATGATGGTTCTGAAATCAACGTACTAAGAAAACGAAAACCTATTCTCACTTATAGATATTACCTATTATGGATCTTTTTTCCCCATTCTGCCCCCATCTTTAGCCAAGTTTGCATTGATCCAAAGAAATTGTAGATCTTTTTTGACAACTTCATTTTATGTGGTTTTAGGTCTATCACGTCTCCTTTTAACACATTAACTCACCATAGTGTATATTGATCGGAGCATCTGTAGTTGTAGTTCAATGCTAGACATTGACCAAACCATCTAAAGTGATTTTATCTCATTATTATCCTCAATGTCTGCTACTTGCACCTTTAACAAATGTGATAATTTTTTATCTTATCTAATCTTGTACAATTGCACCATCTTAGCATCCACATCTCTGCAACACTCATCTTGCGGATGTGTTTGACTTTAACATCCCAACATCACTACCATATTACTTGCCGGTGTTGTAACTATTCTGTAGAACTTATTGTTCAATTTAGTAGACTTCTATTACCATAACACTCTAGTAACAGTTCTCTATTTCAACCATCCAGCTTTAGTTCTTGAATAACATGTTCATCTATCATTCCATTCTCTTGAAACGACAAGTCTTAACTATTTAAGAAGTTTGTAGTTTGGTACTGTAATCCCGTGTAGTCTCACCTAACTTCACTCTTCTCATGTTGACGAAACCTTTTTGTGCATATATCCATTCTTACTTATACTTATCCTAAAACCCTCACTTGTTTAAATGATTCTTCTTAGTTCAAGCTTTTGGTTGGCATTAGCTCTTGTTTCTTCAATCAACACAATATTGTCAGCGGAAAACATATACCACGGTACCTCATTTGTGGTATCTCATCTGGTATTGTGTTGGTTCGCTCATCCATAACTAGGGTAAACAAGTAGGAGCTCAATGTTTTCATGCTAGTGACAACTCTTCATACATGCCCTTCATAGTATTTATATATTTGATATGCATTTATTTCTTTTTCATTGACTTTTCTTTACTTTATCAGATACCATATATAGAAATTTCTTCCATTCGTGATACAGTTCCATCAATTTGCTTTGCAAGGTTTATAGCATTCATGTAGATTTACCGGCTATAAATCCAAGTTAGTTCTCAGTCACTCATGTCATATTTGTATGTCTTTGCTTTATCACTCTTTCTCATAGTTTCACCATGCGGCTCATGAGTTTTAATGCCACAATAGTTCACACAACATTGAATATCTCATTTTTGTTCTTACAAATTGGAATAAGGGTACTCTTTCCCCCCTTGTTGGGCATCCTATCCTTAGTTAGTATAACATTGAATAGCATGGTGAACCATTCTACTCCAACCTCTTTAAGACACTTTCACGGCACTTTTACTTCCGTTGGAAAATTCTGTGAGTGTAGATAAAGTTTCTATTGTGCACATACTCATGGAGGTCCAAAATGTTAGTTGAACAATTGATCAACGTAGCCTCTCCATCTTTGCTTGACTTTGTCATCTCTTGTCACCACTTGTTGAGAATCTGTAATGCACTTCATCTAGTTTATGATCTTACCCTTCTTCTCTTAGTCATGCTAGTTTACACATATCTTTCTCCCCTTCTTGCGTCTCTATGTACTGGTATAAGCCAACCAGAGCTTCCTCTCAAGCTTATAGTAGCCTTTTTAGTTTCCATGTGGCTAAGTTGTTTTCTTCAAAGGCTTCTCTTTCTTCCGCTTTGGCAACTTCCTATATCACTCCTCGTTTAGTTTAATAACTTCTTTGTACCACCTTTTTCCACTACTGGGATTCGTATGGTGAAGATCCTGGACTTTTAGACACATCTAACACTTCAGTTGCTACCTTTTTAATGCAACCTGACATTTCCGTCCCCAGGATGTTTGATTTCCCTGTCTAAGTCTCAAACTCCATTCTCTCGTAGTTTTTCTTGAAATGCTAACTTGTTAGCTCCCTTTAATCCCAGCCACTTAATTTCGAGGTTGGTTGCAAGTCATCTCCTTTCTCTCGCTACTCTTGTGCTTTACGTCTAAGACATTGTTAGGTTGGGAGGTCATAGCTTCTCCTGGAGTAGGGTAAGATTTGCGTACACACCACCCTCCCTAGACTCCACTTGTGGGATTACACTAGGTATGATGTTGACTATAATTACCTCCATTTTTATAACTTATTAAGTGAGGATTCTCTTAATAAAATGTGGGTTTGCTGCCACTAAAATCATATGCAAAAGCGATTCGAAGGTGTATTTTCCATTGTCATTCCTAGTACCATAACCGTAACCCCCGTGTATTTGTTCAAAACCATCGCTACTATTACCTTCATGACCTTTTAGTTAATAAAATTTATTTAACTTGCCATTGAAATGATTGCATTTGTCTGCAGTGTTCCTTCCTTACCATTTCTATTTATGCGTAATTTCTCTTCATCGACAATTATTTTCTCATCTTTTCCTTCCACTTGATATGGTGTAGTTGTTTTCTCAAAATATGGAGACTCATTGGCAATTACGTGAGTCAAGGTCCTTCATCCTTTTATTAGTTATAACTTTTTATTTGGTAAGACAGAGAGAGAAGAGGGATTTTGACATGGTCATAGGAGGAGGGTATGAATGTCCTTACGTTAATATCTTATTGTGTGTAAAATGATGGTGCAGTCTTGAACTAATTGAATGTTCATCAGTTGTTGAAAATAAACGTTTAGTAGTCGTTTATTGACTAGTTAACATTTTTAACTTTATAAGAGGTTGAAAAAGCTTAGTGGTTGGATTGAATTTAGCTTTTGAATCTGCAGTCATGATTTTGGACTTTTCTCTTCAGTGAGAAGGTTGATTGAGACAATATTTCGGGGATTATTGTAGTTGGAGAGTGTTTAATGTCCTATGGAGTTTTTTATTTGCACTATTATTGAATTTCGGCGAATGACTTGACGGCGTCATTTTCTCAGGTGAAATTGTATTTTAGGTGCAGGTAGCAAGTATATAGATGTGTGCATAATTCATTTCTGCTCTTATTTGGTTGGTGTAATTTTGATTCAGCTGTTGAAAAACTATTAAATCTTAAATGGTTACATGTTATATGTACATTTTTTTTCTATTCACTCATGATTTGGCCTGGTCGACCCTTTTCATGTGAACTTATTTTACCTTATCAAAAAATTTCATGTAAACTTATAAATATACCAATTGTTTGCTTTCAAGATCGACAAGGGTTTTATCTGAAGGTTGGAAACTGTTTTGTATTTTCCATAAAAGTAGCTAGAAAAGAAAATCAAGTATTGAAGGATTTCTTATTCTGCAGGCATTTCTTTGTCGAATATCCAAGTCCGTCTTGTGTGATTTTGACTTGCTATTTGTGGTGCAATCTACTATCAGTGATTGCTGAGTAAATTCTTATTTCCCTGTGTTGTTTTTGTTTCTTTTGTTTCTCTTTTCGTCTTCTTAAGTAGCTTTTCTATTACTTCCTCTGTTTCAATTTGTTTGTCTTAGTTTGACTGGACATGTAGTTTAAGAAAATAAAAGAAGACTTTTGAATTTTGTGGTCTTAAAGTAAAATATGTTTAATGTATCAAAATGCCCTTTAATCTTTTGATCTTAAACATGCCACGTGGGATGTTGAAATTAAAGAGTTGCCAGATTAGGCAAGAGACATTCTTTTTGAAATAGATGGACTAAAAATAAATGAAAGTAGCACAAACAAAATAAAATAGAGGGAATAGTGTTTTATTTGTATTGCTGCATAACTGCATTCAAGTAGTAGTATGAACTTCTGTTTTGTCATGCACTGTAACGCATCATGAACTTATACTCTATTTCATAATTTATTTTGTGTTTCTCTGTTCAAGATGGAATGTAAATGTTTACTTTGTTATGCACTGCAATGTTTCATTAACTAAGCATTCTGTAATGCATTATTTTGTGTTTTCTTCCTTCAAGAAGTAATGTGAGCTTCTCCTTCTCATGCATTGTAATGCTACATGACCTTAACATTTCTTCGTTATATATAAGAATTGAAGCAACGTTTACCCTCATGTATTTGTAAAGCAGCATGAAATAACCCAGTTGCATAATTCTCCCAATTGGAACCCAATATGATAATCTTCTGTATGCAAATAAGCAGGCTGGTGAGAATGTGGAGGTCAATGCTCAACTGTCATCAGAAGCAGTTTCAAGCAGTGAGGGAGAGTAAAACAAGGGCTCTCAGAGCAAATACGGGGTTCCAAAGAGATTCGAGCTTGAGAGCTACTCTTGAACTTGAGGTGCAACTTTTGTCGTGGTGTAGTCACTTCAATGACTGGATTTGCTGTCAGAAGTCCTATGTAGAATCCTTAAAAGGGTGGCTTCTCCGATGCCTTACGTATGAGCCAGAAGAAACCCCAGATGGACCTGCCCCTTTCTCTCCTGGCCGTCTTGGAGCTCCTCCAGTTTTTGTAATTTGCAACGATTGGAGTCAGGCAGTAGAGGCAATCTCTGAAAATCAGGTAGCAATTGCAATGAATGATTTTGCTTCAAATTTGAGGCAGCTTTGGGAACGACAAGATGAGGAGCAGAGACAGAGGATCAAAGCAGAATACCTCTCAAAAGACTACAAGAAACGGTTAACCATGCTTCAGCAAAAGAGAGGGGGCTTGAGGCATGAGCAAGACACGATGTCTAACAGAAGTCACATAATTGCTCCATCAGAAAAAGGGATTTCACCATTGGATGATCTAAAGGTGGACTTGGATTCGTTCAAAAAGAAATTAGTTGAGGAGAGAACAAAGCACAAAGATGCCATTAAATTGGTGCATGATGCAGCTTCTAGTAGTTTACAAGGGGGCTTACTTCCAATTTTCAAGGCTTTGGAGAACTTCACTTCAGAAGCTCTGAGAGCGCATGAACAAGTTAGGTTACAGAGTGTTAGAGACGGTTCATAGTTCCTCAATTGAATCTTAACCTTGTTTTCCTATTTGAAAAAAGATGGTTGAAGAGTTACACCACATCAAATGGATCGCAGTTGCAGTGTCATATGGATATTACCAAGAAATTTAGTAGCCAAACCTTGAAAGAGAGGCAAGAGATGGGGATTTCATATTTTTAATGTACACTGGTTAGAGATTTTCGACAGAAACAGATGTGGATCAATGCACATTGGGGATTGCTGTTGATGACGAGGTGGCTAGGAGAAGTGCAGCTTTTCAGAGGGTAACTTTTAGCATAACAGTTGATCATATAGTTTCAGTTTCCCCCTTTGACGTTAATAGGTAGGTTCTTGTATAGTTATTCATTTATTTGTTGATTGGGTTGTACTGGTGGATGATCATATTCTTGGCTAGCAGTTTATGTTGGATTTATGGTTAATTATGGTCGGGAAAGGCTGAAATTAGGGACTTCTAAATCTTGTGTCATATGGTAGAATGGATGAATGAAAATTTTGGCAATGGTGCAGAAAATAAACTAGTTCCATCTTTTCCTTCCTGTCAAGTTTAGGTCCTTACTTGGGAGAAGTAAGTTCATTTCTTACCACTGAACAATCAAAATCATGTCAAATAAATGGTTGGAAAATCTAGTACCATCATAGACGATGTGATTGCATATCCCCTTCTCAATTCAGACTTATTAGTCCCAATTCTTTGTATTGCCCAAGAAAATTGAAACTACTTGTAGGTGGTGGACTGAAGGTGATCAATATTCATGTATAGAACAAAGCAGTTATGTGCAAATTGTTATGAACTATTTGTAATAAAGGAAAGGACAGCTATGAGTTCAAGGTGTGTACTAGATGCTACAAAAGAAGACCCAATCCAAAGGATGGGTCGCAGCAGTGAGTGACAGCCTGACTGACAGTAAGGGGTGGTTTTACGGGAGAAAATAATACTATGTATTAAATTTGATATTATTTAATCTTTTGTTTGGTAGTGTTTTTATCAATGTATACTAACATATGTATTAGTTACACACTATTGAGTATTATTTGATACAGGTAAAAAAACTCAAAATATGTCGTCGAACTAATCTAAAATGGCTCAGTCATGCCACTCTTTAACAGTTGGACATACTTATATCAAAATTTAAGTGTTCAGTATCAAATTGGATTTTGGACCTATGTACCAAATACTTCCGTAATCAATTAGCTTGGCCAAACAGGGTAGGCAACAGATAGAAACAAGAGGCATTCAAGTAAGATTCAAAGGCTCATGCTTCGTAAATAACTTAAAATTGACAAGTTTCTCTAGAAAACCATTCAACATACAAAGATGCAACTAATCAAACCACTGAAACTTGATACCTAAATCCTCGGAAAATCCTGCTCAACAGAAAATATTTGATTACAGACTAGGATAAGGGGCTATATTTGGGTTATGGGGGGGAGGGTAAGCAAAGGTGGAGATGTTGTGCGCTTGTTTCTTTCTTCTCACTTGGCTGGAGCTTGTAAGTCAGTAAGGCAGCCAACGCCAATGCCAACTGTGTTAGAAGACTCCTTCATTTTCATCCTGTCAGAGGTAGCTGAGGAAATTTAGACATTATAAAGCAAACAAAAACCAGTCGAAACTGATTCTAAATATTAGTATTGTCTAAAAGCAAGTTAACATTTTCCCTGCTCTGCATAGTAGGAGAAAGGAAGGGAGAAGTTAAGGGCTTTTCCCTTCTCTTGTTTGGTATATCACTCGAACCAAACACAACAGAGAAATATTTTCCGTTGTCTACTTCCCCTTTATTTCTGTTCCTTACACTAGATCCGGACAAAAGAACAGAAGACCAACAATTTTCATGTGTTACACTAACTGCAGTAAACGGAGCTTATGAAAAAATAAATAATAGAACAAAAACCAGAGAGAAAACATCCACTAGATATTTCTCATACATCTTAACATACGATTAAATTTCATTTCTTGTCCATTTCATTCCAACTACTTCCAAAATTTACCTCAATACTTACCCCTTTAACCAAAACTGCAGAAAACACTAGGTATTGGTTAAAACACATATAAACTGACAAGTGGTAATAATGTTCAGACCTACAAGTACAGTTACCTTTAATTATAGCTCATCTTTTCCCGGAGCTTGCTCTGCAGCCTTATCCCGATTCTCCTGGATAAAGTCAATAATGTCTTCCTTGGTCCTCCCACCTTGATGCTGCAAGAGCTTTCCACTTGCTGACTTGAAATAAAGAGTAGGATAACCTTGGACCTCAAAAGTTCCTTGTGGAATATCATTAGCAGTAGCATCCTACATAACAACAAACGAAGAGTTCATTAGAAATCTCCAATACTGAAATTACAAATATTTAGAGAAGATTGCAGTATATCGACACAAAAAAAGGAGCCAACATGTACACACTAAGGTGAAAGAATAGCGGGACTTTTTAAAAAAAATAAAAGGCATGGAAAGCATGAGAAATTTGCTAAGTAGCAATTCGTGCAGCATGTACTCCTCAAGTCTATACTCGCAAGCAGATACTTGATGCCACGGGCTTGATCCTTTTATCTTCAATCCTATGCAGCACTTCACTATGCTGGTAAGCACTTAGCCCTAGTTATGATAGCATTTATTAATTTTTTTAAAAGTTGTGATAGCGTCAAAGTGAACATTAAATGTACTTTGTTCAGACTACATGTTTACTCATTCTCGTTATCTGGGTCTGAATCTAATCCAGTTTTACATAACAAACCGCAATCGCACACTATTAATGGCAAAAAGTTCCAGAGCCCACTTTTAATTCCTAGATTACATTCCTCTATTCTTGAAACCAAAAAGAACATGGTGGCCCAATATGTTTCCTCCATTTTCACTCTACAAGCAACAAACAAATTAAAGGTTCGCCAATATATTCCAGAATTATGAGATAATGAAGAGTTTTGAGTGTGATGCTCACAATTTTGGCAATCATAACATCTGCATCACTTTCGAATGAGACAGCCACTTCATCAAGGATTGGGGCCAACTGCTTGCAGTGTCCACACCAAGGGGCATAGAACTCGATGAGTACTATAAGAAACAACAACCACATGAATTACCGTTGCTGCATATCCAACAAATATTCTAACAAAAGAACATGTACAAGTTCAGGAAGATGAGCAAGATGAACACAATGATAATGCGCCTGAGGAAGAAACTGAAACTATGCCACAAAATTGACTCATAATTTTATGTCATACTGCACCTAAATACCTTGTGATGCAATTTGTTTAATTAATAATGTGTCCTATTCTGCAGATGTTGAACATATAGCATATATTTGATACTGTTACTTATCAACACTTTTTGAGAATGCATTACTTATCATTTTTGAACAGCTCAATGAGAAGAAGTTGGAACAACTTATCTCCAAATAACTGTTGTAAGTCAGTCTAGTATGCTTTACAAATATATGAATGTCATGCTGAAAAGCCATGCGAGATGGTGAAATATACAATTTGATTTTCAAATACTTATACTTCACAAGAATAAATGAGAATTAAGACGATGAAACCTATAAGAACTACCTAAGATACAACTGAACAAAATGTAAGTAAAAATTGAACATTAGGTAGGAAATACCATTCTTCCCAGAGTTGAAAACCATATCCTGGAAATTGTCAGCAACCAAAACTTTAACAGGTTCGCTGTTAACTTCTGGGATAGGTTCTGATTTTTTGAAAGGTTTCACCTTGCCGTCCTGAAGTTTGATTAAGTAATTACTTCAGACACTATACAAGAAACAAATTGCCCATAGAAATAATGTTTCTTGAGACTTCTCCTTTCATTCAATTTGCTATTTATTAAGTAGAAATTTGAATGTAAGAAGAGAACTCCAGTCTATTTAGAATGTACAAGAAAAGGGATATAGAAGATGAATTTATAAAGATAACGGACGAGTAAAATCTGGGAGAAACAATTAATCCAAGAGAAATGGGTAAAAGAAAAAAAGGTGAAGACAGGGAGAATCATCACCTTAAAATCCTTAACCCATGACGCAATGTGATCAGGCTCAACATTTGGTTTGAGATATTTCTCTCCATCATTTGTCTGTATGATGATTAGAGGTGTCTGATCCTCTTTGAGTCCAAAGTACTGCTCAATGAAGCCAAATATATCATCATGTTAACATCAATAAACAGGAAATAATTCAAACACAAATAATGAGAAACCTAACCTGGAAGGCACCTTGACTGGCCTCAACATCACCGATTAAGAAACTAATATCATTGCCTTTGTACTGCTCAGCAACTTCATGATACTTGGATTTGAAACTATCAAATAGGTCATTGTTGAAGTTTACGAACAACATGGCCTGCCAGTTCCATACTTTTTGATAAGAAACTACTCCCAAATGTAATTGGGCAATTGGGGGTTGGGGGTTAAGGTCTCCAGCTCTAAATAGTCCAGTATGAAAAGATAATTAAGGTTGCAGTTGCACTTCAATAAAGAGATGATATTTGAATGCATGAAATATTGAAGTGCATATCCAAGTACAACAATCATAGAAAGATGATAGCAGAACCGGCAGAAGATATGCAACGTCAAAAGTAGAGCAATTCTTAACTCCAGCTCTAGAAAGTACAAGCTAGTAGGATATTAAACAAGCAGCAGCAATGAGAAACAAATTTATTTGATAAAAACACTGAAAACTTCAATCTTTTCTGGACGTCCCAGAGAAACAAAGATACTTTTAAGAAAAAACAGATGAATATTGCACTAGTCTTTACACATCTATCTTTGCTTGTGGCGCTTTATCATTATACATGAAGAGTTCATGTTGATTGTAGAAACGAAAGAGCATCTAAAGAACGAGTGCAAGGAAAGACCATAAATTAGAAGTGAAGAATATAACTTAAAAAAACCTTAAAAAATAAAATCTTGATCCACATTTACTCTTCTAATATATCAAACAAATGATCCTCAAAATGGGAAACAAGAGACACCAAGAATAAGAGAATTAATATCATGCATTATGTAGTTCATCTGTATAGTGTATAATTTTATATCGCTTCTTATATATTTGAATAAAAGAGGCCTATCAACAAAAAGTATTGGAAAGCAGATGCAGGTTTAGACAGCAAGACGACTATCAGATCTCAACAGGCAACATAAATCTGGTAGACTAAGTAAATGCTGCACCTTGGCATTTGGACTGTTGAAGAATTTAACAACAAATGGATGGTTGTTGGGGTCCTTGTTATATACAGTCACAGTAGGAATAGTAGCTTCTTCGACTAACTTTGCCAAGGCATCCACATCGAACTCCTACAAATACATATGATCAATTGTTGGAACTTTGTCTAGTACATCAGAAAATGTAGAAGAATTTTACACCGACCCAATACCTGAAAATCTACAAAAAGTTCATCAAAAGGCTTGAATAACCTAACCACAGGGCCAGAAACTGATGAATCCCCACGAGGAAGGAGTTTAGCATCCGAAGTATGACCAAAATCATAATCAGCACGTAATCTCTCAGCCACAGCTGTAAAATTCTCAAATTTCTCACCGGAGAACTCGGGAAAGACCCCAACCTATAAGAATTTTAAGCCATACTCATCAACTCCAATTCTGCAGATCCCTCAAGGGAAAACAATTTATGAAAAACATACGCAAATCAGTGTGAAAGAGAGTGGTTGTTTGTGCATCGGGTCACCCTGGTATGAGCATATGCTTTTATGAATGTGTATACATATATAATGAGAGAGATATAGAAAGGAGGGGGCACTTACGATAATGATCTTATTGACATCTATAAAATCTTCTGCATCCTTAGATGATTTTATTTCAGCAGAAGCAGGGCCACTTTGTTTCTTCACGTAAGAAACAATACCATCCGCCTCACGTGGTCCTTTGTAATCTTGAACAACGCTACCTCCATACCTCAAGATCTTAAGAGTGGGGAAACCTTTTATGTCGAACTCACTGGCAAGAACCTTGTTTTGCTCCTCACTGGCATCAACTTTGGCCAGAACAACTGGTGGATCATTCTGGCTTAAAATTTGTGCTGCTTTCTCATACTGCAAATCAATCAAAGCAAAATGTTTAAATATATTGTGCTTCCTTATGCTCCAAAAGGCTATTACTCTTTTAAGATACTAAAAGGAATGTGTTAGTGGTTCTTACTTCTGGAACAAGCTTCTTGCAGTGACCACACCTGTAAATGTCAAAGTAATTAATGAACTTGGAAAGAAAAGGTAATTTGCTTCTAATTTGAGGCATCAAATTTTCATATAACTTAAATAGAGACAATCATCAGAGATAAGAAACATAAATGCTAGTAATAACATTATTGATTCAATTATCAAAATGCACTAAAGCTTCTAGCTTTGACCGTCTAGTCAGAGAATCAACTGTATTATTAAGTCAAATTAAACATCATTCACAATTTCATCATTTCTAGAGGAAATTGTTTCCAGTATTTGGTTACCTTGAAATTCGGAAATCCAAGGGACCATGGTAGAAGACTTCATCCCTCATAACTCACTGTTCTTTACAAATATCCCAACTCTTATTTTACTTCACTTACTTCATTCAAGACTCGGACATTGTTATCAAACGACCCTTTTTTTGTGTGTCTACCTCAGTTAGTGAGTCTACTATTGCCAGGAGAGTCTATCGAGGTTGCATGGTAGAGAGTGATGGCCCTCAGCTACTCAAGGATATCCCCAACACCTCGTATGATTAACCTTATATCTCCAACTTTTATATCAAATTAAAATATAAAATATTTGCCCAGCAGAAAATTTCTATGAAAACCATATTCTTTCTTGAATTAACCACCCTAGATCTAAGATAGTAAAAGATCCAACTTATGGTAATCTCCGTAGCATCTGTTGTTTAAGCTTTCGTTTACTAACCCGTCATAGTTTCCAAAATAAATTACTAAATAACAAGACAAAATCATTCCTGGAAACGAAAAGAATAACGGAAGACATAAGCTACAGATTCAAAAAACACTACACACAGTTTTAAAAAAATAATCAATCAAAGCAATGTTTACCAACAAATTGAAGTGTAATTGATTAAATTACCAAGGGGCGTAGAACTCGACGACGATGAATTTGTGTCGACCTACAAAATCAGAGAAATTTGAGTGATCCAAAGTCACAACGAACTCCTTGGATTGAGTGTCTTCGCTCTCAGAAGCGTAAGATTCCGATCCTAACAATGCGAAAACACATAGAAATAACGAAATCCAAACCCTAATCGCCATTTTTATCACTCTTTTCTCTCTCAGCTCACTGAAAAATATCTTCAGTTTCAATTTTCATTGTGGATCTCAAGAGGAATTTATATAGCAGCATTTTGCAGATGGGAGCTTTGTGCGGAGCTTTACAATGGAAATGTCTAAATAACCCTGGTTTATTTTTATTTTCATTTCAATTCTCTTATTAAAAGAGAAAAAACTATTTTGATTATAATGACTTTTCTTTATGATATTTGGGAAGATTTTTGAGACATTCGAGTCGTTTCTATGGATGTGGTAACAATAATAATTTAACATCAAAGAATGTGGTACATGTTTCTCTTTTCTTTATCACAACTTTCAATTTTAAATACTAGATATGAAAATATTCTTGCTTTCCCCTTCGATAGATTCTACTTAACATAAATTTAAATTAAGTAAATTCAATGCAAACACCAAATGAGAAACAAGCACAATCTCTATGTTTTTTCTGCTTTTAAAGTACCTTTATTTTTTGTCTTTTTCGATGAGATAATATTCAGTTAATTTATGTATTTTATGAAATTGTTCGTCAAGTATAAATCTACATGAAAAGGAAAATATATTTTTAAATTTTCTATTAAGTGTTAGATATTCAATTTAATATGTGCTACAAGAAGTATATATTTGTTATTACTAGAGTATATGAGGTAAAACATATAGTAATTGTTCTAGTGTTTACAAAAACTGGAAATATAGGTGTTAGGTGACGATGGGTAGTAAGGTCATTTTCCTCAGAAGAATTTCTGAAGTCTTCCTCGTGATCCAAGAGCCAAAAAAAAAAAAAAAAACAGTGTTCAGTTAGAGAACGGGACAAACATGGTCACTACTCCCCTCGTGACTGACAATACACCACCATCTCGAGTAGCGGAGTCAAAATTTTTAATAATAGGTTCAAATCTAAAAAAATAGATATACAAAGTAGTTGAAGGAGGTTCGACATTTTTATATATATCTAAAAATCATTTTAACCATATATAAATAATACAATTTTTCGCCGAAGGAGATTTGGATGAACTCCTTGAGTTACTCAATGGTGGCTCCGCCACTGCTCGAGAGTATAAAATAAATTAAGCAAATGCACATTCACTCACCAACTAGGGTTGTGGTGGAGTGGTCTTATTCAATAGATTTCGGGTTCGAGCTTTCTTGGATATTGAGTTGCCTTTATTAGGAGTGTTTTACCTTCACTGTGGAATTTTCTGGCGCGAATTTAGTCGGACTCCGAGATAAGTATCGGACACTGGGTGACAAAAATAAGTACTTGCTCTATGTTTGTTGGGTCATATGTAACACGTGGAAGAAAATGATTTGTGTTTACAATACATGCGCCAAATGAAACATGGACACCTCTTCAGCGTTACGTGCCGCTTTGTAAACGTTGTGAGAATGGCCGGCTGCTCTTTTTTTCAATTTTAGTGTACAAGTTTATTATTTTTATTCTATTAATTGATTGGATTCTGAATATATTTATTCATATATTTTTAAAACATTAACTCAATGTTAATAAACTGATAATAGGAAAAAAAATGTGATTTCTTGATTTGTCAAAAATGACAAGTAAAAAAGGACATAAAATTAGAAAATACTTCCTCCGTCCCTTTTTAGTTGTCCACTTTAGAAATGACACACAGATTAAGGCAACAATGATTAGCACAGTGAAGTTACAATTTTACCCTTATGACAACTTTTCACTTCAAAATTACAACCACTTATTTGAATTAAAGTGAAATAAATTGGAGGGAAACAACATACACTTTTACAATTTTCAAGAAGTGTAAATAAGGGTATAATAGGAAAAAATTTGTTGTCCTTTCTTGATTTGTCAAAATGGACAACTAAATAGGGACAACTAAAAAAGGAAATATGGACAAGTAAATAGGGACGGAGGGAGTATTTGATAAATAAATAGAACGGAGGAAGTATCAAACAAATCCGACTATATAAATAAATACATATTTAAAAAATTAGAATATTTATATTTGTAATTATGTAATTAAAAGGGTAGAATCTTACACTACATTTTTTTTTTGCACTTTGGATTCGTAATCTAGGTGTTTGCTTTTATATTAATTCATTTCATTCTTTGTTTTTTATTTTCTAGTATGATTTGTTCTCTTCATATAAATAATTCAAAGAATCTATTTCAGGTTTAAAATAATTTGTCTTTGAGTCTTTTAATTATTCATGATTGCTTAATTCAATTATGGTTAAGATATCTTAAAAATCACAAATCATTAATTTGCACAACAAAAATTATTGTAAGAAGTTTTATTATATTCCTTGAAAATGGATAAATTCTTGAATAGTGCACATTGCATGTCATTTTCTCAAGAAATTAAAGCTACATATATAATTCCTTCCGTTCTTAAGAGGGTAACTAATTTGATAGTGTTATGGTAAAATATAGTCAGTTTAATACTATTTGTTTAGAAGTATATTATATTACATTCAATAAAAAAAAATCACTTAAAATCAATTTGATTTTCTTTTATAAAAAAATCGAATCATGATCTCACTTAATTAATATTGACCAAATGTGTTATATGCACTAAACTTTACATTGGAATTTAGGATCGTCCAATCTAGAATTTATGTGAACTAATGCACTCTTTTCTGGATTATATTTACAATTATATTTTTATTTTATGTTGAGACTAAAATTCAAGAATGGACGTGTGCATAATATTATTTTATTTTGGTCTAGAAAAATAAAACATATTACTATTAATTAAGCTAGTGATAAGGTGACTGACTGTATGGGACGGCTGACCTAGGGTTTTAAGCCAGCAGCTGCGCAGCTCTCATGGCTGCTACGACCACTGGACGGCCTCCTTTCGAGGCTGTCCAGCCCGCCCCACCACCCAAAACCACCACATACGCCACTCTTTTCAATTCCAATACTATAAATCCTAAACAATCTGCCCTAATTAACTCAAAAACAATCGCAAAACCAATCGAAATAATTCATGGAGAACCTACTATCACGTTTTCAATGGAGGAAAGGCAAGACTTTATGATTGAAGAGGGATTGCATCAAGCAGTGGTGTTTAAATTATCCCATGGTGCGCCAGATTTGAAGGTATTAAGGTCAATTTTACCGAAACATCTTGGTACCAAGGGCAACTGTTTAATTGGCTTACTTGCTCCAAGACAAATTTTGTTGAGATTTGATCAATATGAAGATTATGTACTAGCATTATCTCGCTCAGTTAATTATCTTCTCTACAATGGAGAGGAGCACCAATGTAGGGTTTTTCCATGGTCCATTGGATATAATCCTAAGGAGGAAACGACGTTAGCTGTGGTTTGGATTTCTTTACCAAACTTATCTCCAGATTTGTTTGCAAAGAAGTCTTTGTTGTCTATAGCATCGGCAGTTGGGAAACCAATAGCTATAGATAAAGCTACTCAAATCAAGTCAAGACCTAGCACAGCTAGGGTCAAGGTTATACTTGATCTAATGGAAAAGCTTCCAAATCGTATAAGGTTGCAGTTTGTGGATGGAAAATCTGGTAAGTTGATCGAGGTTTTTCAGGAGATTGTATATGATAATCTACCTTTGTATTGCAATTATTGTAAGCACCAAGGTCATGATGAAGATAGTTGTCGTTTGATCTCAAAAAGAAATCAAAATAACAAACAAATTGATGATACCATTGAAGTTGCTACAAAAGGTACTATTGATAGTGAAAAGTATCAAGGTGATGCGAGAGAAATACTAAATGAAAAAAGAAAGGTTGTAAATATCAATCAAAGTAAAGCTACTTTGTTAGATCGGCAGTTGGTTGATGTCCCTTCTGAGCAAAATAGTGCACACTCAATGGATGTTGTTACAAGTAATATTGGTGTTCAAACAACGACCGAAAACAAAAGGGGAACGCCAAGAGTTGGGGTTGATGCGCCGCGAGTTGGTTCAGGCAAAAAAATAATGGATTCAGGACACAAACTAATGGATACATCTGATGTTGAAGATGCTGAAAATTCTGGGCAGCCTGTTTTGCAAGTTGAAACCAAGAATGCAACTAAAAATTGGACACTGGTTGCACACAAAAATTCAACTAGTAATCGGAGCCTTTCCCCGACTAGTCAAAATAATTCTCCATGTAGTGAAAAGGGTGCGACTGGAAATTTTTATGACAGTGAGAAGAGGCAAGATATTAGTAATGCCTCAAGAGACCTATTATGTTCGAATAGCTTTGATGCTTTATCGAAGAATACTGGACAACAAGTAAAGTTAACAGAGAATGACAACGATTTGATCAAAGAAAAGCAGGTCTCACCACCTACTTTGAATAGCAAATTAAGTCCAGAAGCTCCCGTATTTGTGCCTAAATGTGTGATTGCAAAGAAAAATGAGTCAAGGGTCTTAGTGTCAAATACAATTGATTTGGGAGAGGATTTTCTTGATGAAAATGAGGAAGACAATATGCTTGATTTTGGCGAGGATTCTCTTGATGAAGATGAGGAAGATATGCTGGACATGTGCTTTGATAGAGTGGCTAGGGAGGGAGATATATCACCTAGGCAACAAAGAAGTAGAAGCAACAAAAGCAAAAAGAAGACACATGGAAGGCAACATAGTTGGGACGGTAAAATGACTGAGGAATTTGTTCCAAGGCACCTACCGATGCGACAGGCAAAGCAGAACCATTTGACAGTATCAATAGGTTCAACAAGGTCCAATAAATCCATAAAGAAAGTATGAATTATCAAGTGTTGTTGGATAGGTTTGAAGAAGAAGACAAGAGAAAAATACTTCAAGTTACTTTTGATGGGCAATCAATCTTTTTTAATTCATGCGTTTGCAATAGAAAGTTTGAGGCTGATAACTCAACTTTCTTCTTGATTGGCATATTTTTACATTATTTAAGCATCCTCATTTGTAATATCATCATGGAGTGTATTACAAACTCTGTGGTGATCAGAAAATACTTAGTTCTCTCTAGTTCTTATTTTCTTCATGCTTGTTAGGTAATAGACACTTCATTAGGATTAGTAAGGCAAGGCCTAGCCCCCCTTGCTTGCACTTATCCCTCTTGATATTTTTTATGTTTAATAAAAGGCCACTAGACACTATCTAGTGGTAAATTTGCAAAAAAAAAAAAAAAAAAAAAAAAAAAGCTAGTGATAAGTACAAGTAGAGGTGTTCACGGGTTGGTTATTCGTCAAAATCAAAACTAAATCAATTTAATCGGTTTTAAAATTATCAAAATCAAATTAAACCAAATATAATATACATTTATCGGTTTGGTTGTTAATGGTTTCGGTTTGGTTTGGTTTGGTTCGGTTATTAACCATACACAAAAATAAAAGAAATAATTCATTCAAAACGTGAAAAAGTGACAACAATCTATTCAAAACAAAAAAATAGTTAGAATGACTGACATTACATAACTTTTGATCACTAAATTTACTATGGATAAAATTTTAAAATTTACTATTTTGTCCTAGTGAATTTTAAAATTTACTATTGGACATTTTTGCTTTCATAAGTAAATTATAAATAATTTTTGATAAAAATATACATAAGATCTTTAAAATTGTTTATAAAAAATAGTATATTATGTATGTATAGTAATAAAATATATGTGTATAATTTATCGGTTCAGTTATTTCTTCTATTTTCAAACAAAATCATAACCATACCAAATACTATCGATTTTTTAAACTCTAAAATGAAACCCAGATAAAATTGATTTATTTAATTGATTTGGTTTTGATTCTTGATTTGGATCAATTTTTATCCAAACTGTGAACCCCTAGTTAGAGTTGTCAAAAAGGGTGGCCCAGCCCACTCGGCCCAAGCCTCGTGGACCAAGAAATTTGATGGGCTAGGGCGGGACGGGCCTTCATTTGGAAGGCCCTGAAAATGCTCAACCCAACCCAATCCTAGAAGGGCCGAGGACTGGGGCGGCTAGCCCATTTTTTCCCCCCTTTTCAAACTTAAAATTATAACATCAAGAAAATGAGAAGATTTTCAAATCAAATATGACAAACAATGGTGTTGTTTCAATAACACTAACAAAAAATTTAATGTGATTAGCATGTATCTAAGATACTAGATACGCGAGATACATGTCTCTGTTGTGATGCAATCCGGATACGAGAGTGAGATAAGAGGGGGCGAGTGAGACGGGAGGGAGGCAAGGGTACGAGATTTGCTGATGTATCCTAGATACACGTGAATCCACGTGAATAGAGTGTATCTATAACAAATTAACCTAATTTTGAGTCCATGTATCCCGAGATACATGTATTTGAACGTACAAAAAATTGGTAATATTCGTAATTTTACAACATAACATGCATTTAAGTAATTAGCTCATATACTAGTGAGATTGTTGTGAGTTATCCATAAACAAATAGCTTTGACCCATGGACCGACCCCAGCCTGGCCCCAATCAAGCCTCAAGGGACAAGGACTTATATGGATCAAGCTTATAAGCCCTAGTTTTAAATAAACTTAAAAAATCTTATTCCAATCCTACTCCGATAACGGGTTGAATTGGGCCAACCCTATGCCATTTTGACGGCTCTACCCCTAGTCTAAGGATGGTTATTAGCCATCGCGCGGCCATTATTGACCAAATGAATCGGCTTTACGGAAGAAAATTAGCTATAGTTGGCACACTAGTATGATCAATTCGTTTGTAGCATTGCCCCTCCGGTCAAAAAGGGATAAGACAAAAAGAAGTGATTCTTTCAAAATAGATTTTATTCAAAATATTTAAGTCAATCAAACGTACGAAAATTGAAAAACAATTTTCAGAAAATATTTTCCTTTCATACAAAATCAACCCTAAGTGTGCACTGTTGTTAAGGAAGTAATAAAAGGAAATAGGTTTAAAATATCTCTGGATACTTAGAGTAATAGTATGATTAGTCAACTTTTTATGGTGACTAAATTCTGTTTAACTGTTTTTTTTTCTTTCAAAAAATGTTTATTTTAGAAAGTTAAGTGTTTGGTCAAATTATGAGAAAAATAAATATATATTTTTTTGTAGTAGTGTCTGTAGAGTGAGGTTGTTTTTCAAAAATTAAAAAGCAATTTTATCGTAAAAGTACTTTGAAACATTAACTAAACAAAAAGTATTGTCATAATATATATTGATAAAAGTGATTTTGTAAATTAATTAGCAAAATATAAACTAGTACTCACTTATGACTACTAATTATATAGGCAAATGTAGAGGTCATCGATGTATACTCCAAACAAAATATTTATCGTCCTCAAAACCAAAAGAAATAAGGAAAAATGACTTGAGAAATCGCCCAAAATTTCCTTGATTTGCTATGTAAAAAAAAATATATTAAAAAAATAAGTAACTTTTTGAAAGCCTGACTAAATAAATTATATGACAAAAATAATTAAATAAATTTACCGTATTACAAAATATCTATATCGAATTTTAAGATACCAAACCATATCGAGTTAATTTAATATGATAATAATAAATTAAAGTATTTTTAAATATCAGAATAAAAATTACCGATTTAAATTTTTTAATACCGTATCAGACTCCTTCGTTGTCCTTTAAAGTTTTTTTTTCTTCTCTTTGTTGTGCATTTCTTCTAGCCAATATCTGGAACTCTGACACAAATTACATAATGGAGGCTAGTAAAATAATATATAATTTATAAATGCATGGTTAATACATATTTTTTCAAATATCATGTCAGCATATTATAAATATTGCTACTGTTTAACTAGATTCGATATGGTGACTTGGCTTAAAAACTAGTCATGCCACATTTAGGGGTCGTTTGGTGTGAGGGATAATACCAAATAATCCCGGGATTAAATTATAGTACCGCTTATTTTGTTGTTTGGTTGGCAAGTTCGGGATAACTTATCCCGGGATTAATAATTAATACCGGGATAAGTTATCCCTCTCTTGGGGTGGTATAGTAATCCCGGGATAAAATAGGTAAATGACAAAAATGTCTCTTTCAACCCTTTTGTTATATTACTTTTTACATTAATGAAGGGCATTTTTGTAAACAAATAAATTGTTCTTAAAATTTATTATTTTGAATACAACAAACCAAACACTCAATAAAAAATAATCCCAACACAACTTATCCCATCATAACTAATTCCAACATAACTAATCCCAACATAACTTATCCCAACATAATTAGAGAAATATTTGTGATTCTCTACTGGATGTAATATAGTATAATTATATACTTTAAATATTTTTTTTATTTTTTTGTAAAAAGTATACACTTTAAACAATACTTAAATTTACGTGTATTGTCACTTTTTATCAAGTATGGTTCAAATGTGTCAACCTATTTATTTTTTCATATTCATATTTCAACATATATTTGTTTGTTTTTTTCTTCAAATTTGAGATGGTATATTATTGATCGTTTTTAAACTAAACCAAATGTATATCATTTTTAAAGTTTTATGTTGACTCTTCTTTTTAATTATTTTTCAATAAGTTTGAACGCATCTATCATTGAGAAATATTGTTAGACTTACTAGATATATTAGTTATATCAGTTTGGCACACTAGTAATAGGGCTAGGAGCTATTGTGCTTAATTGTGATAGTATGATTGTCCTTATTATTGGACACAGTAATTTATTAAAAACTTCATCTACAATTCAAACAAAACAAGATTGAAATAGTATTTATGTGATTAAGAAATCAAACTAACCAGATCGATATAGTTGGTTTGGGTTGATTTTGATAAAAATCAAATCAAATCAAATGACTCATGTATATACCACCACATACAATATTTTACATTTTTTTAAATATTTTTTTTTTGATAAATTTCAGGATAACCTGCGACCGCTATAATCTCTACCGCAATCTCTGTTCCTCGGTTGAGCACTCTGTGGTGAGCACTGGGTAAACCTCCCACTGTGTAATACTGGCAAACCACACAGGGGATGTAAACCGCACTAGGCAAGCCTATGCGACAAGTCAGAAGACATTGAGGGGGGATCAATCCCGGGACATCCGTGTGGATGACCACCCTCCAAACCAAAAATAATAATCAATAAATATATCTTTTTTGTGATTTTTATTGGGGTTTTACCTGGTGTTCGGTACCCACATTGGAGCCTGGCAAAAATTAGATTCGCATTGGAAAGTCCCACATTAGGGGTAAAACGCTCCCTAACAAAGGCGACTCCGTATCTAGAGATGCTCAAACTCAGAATAACAAAATACTTATCACTCCACTACAACCCTTATTGATAAAACTCTTTCTGATTTTAGGTGGTACAAGCATCTTCCTCACCAAATTTTCATATTGGAAAGAGAACTTGTTAGATGAACTGCTTAAATTTTTTTTTTTTTTCACTCGATGTTCGGTTTGCATTGATATTTTAGTTAAATTCGGATAGCATAATGCAGGTTTATTCTTGGATAACACTCTTAACAAGATCTACTTAAATTTCGTAGAGATTTAGCTAAAAAAAAACAACTTCAAAATCAACAGGTTGGTGATATTATTCCTCATGAGTAGTGGTGACAAATGGGCGGGTTGGGTAAAATTTGGGCGGGTTGAAAATAGGTCAACATAAAATGGGTAATAATTCAACCCGCCTATATTTGATATGGGTAAAAATGAATTGTGTAAGAAATAGGTTGGGTGAAATACTAGTTTACCCATATTTTACCCATATTTTCATGAGTAAATAGTACTCTACTTAAGAATTCAACATGGAGAAAATATTTTAGTCTTTTTTCAGATGAAAAATGTTGAAAATGCTTCATTAAGTTTTATTGTATCATAAAAGTCAATTTCTTTTTTTTTTATAACTTTTCAATGTAAGATAAAATTGTGTGATAACAAGGGGAGAATATTTTTAATTTCAAAGTAAATGAATATTTGCATTTTAGGACTAAAACATGCTTAATGCACTATAAGCAATGTCAATACTAAGGGTGTGTTTGGTATGAAGGAAAATGTTTTCCTAGAAAATGTTTTCCTGGAAAACAAGTAGATTTTTGACTTATTTTCTCATGTTTGGTTGGTGATTAGAAAATATTTTTTCTGGAAAAGATTTTTAGTGTTTGATTTATGAATGAAAAATATTTTTGAGAAATATCTTTTATTTTTACTAGAGTAGAAAATAATTTTTGAAATTATAAATATATTTTAAAAACAAACTTAAATTTTTTGTTGGGGGTGGGGGTTGGGGGGAGGGGGGGGGTCGAGGGTAGGGGTGAAAAAATGAAATTTTGAAGTTGAAAATATTTTTTTAAAAA
>NC_064289.1:15659226-15693713 GCF_019186545.1 Solanum stenotomum | reverse complement strand
CGGGGGAGGGTCAAGGGTAGGAGTGAAAAAATAAAAATTTGGGGGAGCTGGTATGGGGGGTGGGTGGGGGGAGGGTTGAGGATAATAAATACATAGTGAAAACATTTTTCAAAACATTTAACCCAACCAAACATGAGAAAGTTTGCTTAGGGATCGGAGTTGCAAACTGCTCGACCTTAGGTAAGGTTGGGTAGGGAGGTCTTCCCACTTCCTCTTCCCATTCATGAAAGGGTACTAAGAAGAACTGAGGAAAGGAGCAGAGTTGGAATCATACCAAACACACCCTAATACATGATTTCCTTATTTTACACTATGTATTTATTATCCATAAAATCAAACAAATAAAAAAATATACTTATAAGTAACAAAAGAAATGTACATTTAAAATATATATTTTTGAAGGGCCAAAGACTTCACCTTTTCAATTATAGTGAAAAATATTAGTTCTATAGAAGAACATAAAAATCAAGAGAAATTACAATATTTTTAGTGATATCATGAATTTACAGTGAATAAAAATTAGAAGTTTAACCCATTTGGCTACTCCATACTTTACACATATTTTACCCATAGTTTTATGGGTTGAATATGAATATCAACCCATATTTTATCCATGTAAAAAATCACTCACCCAACTCATAAAATATGGGCGGATTGAACGAATTACCGGGCTAATGTTGCCGGTACTACTCATGAGCAAATCAATATGGCCAACTTACCAGTCTCATCCAATAAATTGCTCTCAAAATTTGTCGCCAACATAAGATATTGAGACAGTTAGTGAAAATAAAGCACAAAAGTCATTGAGATTTAGGTACTTTATGCGAAGATTTGGTCTATTTAATTGTGGTATGCACATAATATACATATTGTATACACAATTAACATTTATTTAATTTTTATATATATATGGCTAGGCGTTTTAATTATCTTTGACGAGCGGTCAAATCTGTAAAGGTCATTTGCACGAATATCCCTATTTCAAAGTGATAAGGAAAAATAAGTTATGCCGCTTACTTTCTACATAACTTATAACATTTAGAAAGATAAGTTCAGTTCGTAACCAACAAATGTAAGACATAATTTTAGTTCCTACAAAACTCATGAAGTTATATCTTCCAAGCATAACTTATTATTACAGATTTTTAATCTTGCCATATAAGGTAATAGCTCTCTAATTAAACTTATGTCTTGTGAATAAGATAATATACGACTTGCAAGATTTATAGTTTAAAATACTTTAATCTATAAATTTTCATTTAAATAAAAAAGAGAAAATGGTCTAAAACCCCCCCAATCTATATCCAAAATTCCAACTATACACTCTAACTTTACGAGTGTCCTATTACCCACCTAAATTTTATATTTCTCTATTTTATACACACATAAGTGCTGACCTCAACACATAAACCAAATAATTATGCCTGCGTGATTCCACGCGCTGGGTCCCCTGCCTCTTCAACTCCCATTTCCCTCCTAAAACGTAAAAGAACGAAAAAAATCCTCCTTTCTCATTTTCAATCTTTCTCCATTGATCCGTGCTGCTAACAACTTAATAATTTTTAAAGATATATAGAAGGCGGCGTTGATGATGTCTTTATGTTATTAGGGTTCCTCATCTGAAAGCTTCAATCCTAGCCTGTTACATCTGAATCTATGACCGGAGCGTCCGTTGGCCAGTCGGCGATGACGGCTGGTCAACTGATCCCACTTACTTCCGATTCCCAATTCCCCTCTCTTCCTACTAATGTGCCTAGCGCGCATAAATTGCCTAGTGAAGAAGCGATGAAAGTCAATAAAGGCACATATGCTGCTCTTTTGAAACCATTAAATATGAACTCTCTGAGTAATAACAAGAATCAGGTGGGTTCTCCGATACCATATAAGACTCCTACTTTCAATAAAGGTGTTCCACGGGTGACATGGACGGAGGATGAAGTTAAGAGGATGAATGTATTGGAGAATCTTCAATATGCAGTAATAGGAAAATTCTCTTATGGATGGCCACAACTGGAGGAATTAAGGAAATTAATACCTTCACAATGTCAGATTAAAGGAACCTGCCAGATCGGTTTATTGAGAAACAGACATGTATTAATAAGGTTGGAACTATTTGAAGATTTTGTGAATATAATGGCAAAACCATCGTATTACATCACTGATAGGGAAGGTTTTACCTATCCCATGAGACCCCTGATATATGATGAAAAATTCAAAGTTACTGAAGAAACCACACAAGCTATGGCATGGATTTCTTTCCCTGATCTATGGCCCACCTTTTTTGGGAAGGAATCTTTATTTTCACTAGCGGCAGCTATAGGGAAACCGATTCAGCTGGATAATGCAACTATTAATAAAACACGACCTAGTTGTGCGAGGGTGAAAGTCCAGGTCGATTTATTGGGGGAGCTACCTACAATGGTGGAATTGGAAATTACTGATCCAATAAAGAATACGTCCAGGGTGGAGAAGGTTAGAGTAATATATGACATGCTACCTAAATACTGTAAGAAGTGCAGACTACAAAGTCATAATGAGGAAGAGTGTGGAATCCTTCATCCAGAATTGAGAAAGAAGACTCCAACAGATGAAGAAAATGGGATTGATAATGAGGTAGATCCACAACAACCGCAACGAGCTCAAGGAAGAAGCAATAGGCAGTGGATCCCTACTAATAAGAAATTTCCAAGAAATAGCAATAACTCAGGTGATGGTAGTAGGCGGGAAATTGAAAAAGAAGAGGTTACTTCAAGTAACTCCTTTAATGTCCTTACAGAAGGAAACAATGAACATGAGATTGAAGTCGAGGAGAATATACTTACAGATAAAGGAGTGCATGAGAGCACTAAAGGATGGGTATGTAATACTTTCAACAAACCAATAGACGGACATGAGCAGAGAACAAGCAGACAAACAACCACAAATATGAAGGGTAGAGATGAACAGCAAAATCAGTCACATGCATATAATACAGGAGAGTCCACGTCCAATACAAAAAGCCCGGCCTTAAAAGAGCACACAGTAGTAAATAAAAATGAGCTTAAAAATGATAAAACATATGCCAATCTGCAGAACTTCCCTAAGGAGGATGATGTTGGACATCATGGGGAAAATCAATCAGTTGTATTGTGGACTAAAGGAGTGACAACAGGAGAGGTATTTCCCAGCCCTTTACAGATTGAATGTGCTGATGGTACTAAGTTCTCTGAGCAACAAGGATTGTTAGCCCTGCCCTATTGTGAGCAATCCAATGAATCACCTAGAAATCAAAATAGAGAACTGTCAACACAGGAGGACACAAGGATAGCTATTTATGCTAACACACAACACAAGTCTCCCATGCAAATGCTTCATGAATTGGTATCTCATCAAGGGGTAAACAAGGAGAGTCAAACAAATGAGAGCCTAGAACAACATGAAATGGCAAGAGTGGAGGAGCAGGATGACTGCCATATTAATCTCATTGAAGTGTGTAAAGAAGCAGGTCTATCACCACAAGAGATAACAAAGAAGAAGAAGACTAAACCTCAAGGACCTGTCAGGGTCAATCCTATGAGGGCTGGAAGAACAAGTTCAAAATGAAGTACACATCTTTGATATGGAATATTAGATCTGTGAGGACTCATCATTCATTCCATAGAGTACAAATGTTGCATAGACATCATAAATTTGATATGGTGGCTCTAATGGAACCTTTTCAAGATATAAGACATATTCAATCATACAAAAGAAGGTTGGGCATGACATATGCAAATTACAATGTAAATGGGAAGATATGGTTATTTGTACAAGAGAATATTCAGGTGGAGGTAATATCAGACTCAGAACAACAGTTGACTGTGAAACTACTATTTGATAATGGCCATCAAATGATCAATACTTTGGTATATGCAAAGTGTAGTTCCTATGAAAGGCTCCAGTTGTGGAATGAGATATACTCTATTGATCAAAATATGACATATCCATGGTTGGTAGGGGGTGATTTTAATGTCATTTTGACTCCAGAGGAGAAGATAGGAGGACTTCCAGTATATCCTACTGAGGTGGAAGATTTTGCTTGCTGTATAAACTCTTGTGAATTGGTTGATCTAAGATTCAATGGAAGTCCTTTCACATGGTGGAATGGTAGGGCTGATGAGGAGTGCATCTATAAAAGATTGGACAGAATCCTTGTAAATAATTTGTTTTTGGGAGAAATGGGGAATTTAAAATTAGATATCCTTGCTAGGTCTGGCTCTGATCATGCACCAATGGTATTAACATGTGGTGGACAATCTCCACCTACATATAAGCCATTCAGATTCCTTAAATTTTGGACTGAGAAAGAAGAGTTTAAAGAGGTCATTCTACAGAATTGGGTTGCTGATGGTAATCCAGATATTTTTATAAACTTGAAGGTAAAGATGAAAAGAACTAAACAGGCCCTGAGAAAGTGGAGTAGAGATTGTTATGGTGATATTTTTCAACAACTAATCATCAGGGAGGATATTGTCAGAGTTAAGGAACAATTGTTTGAGCATACACCAAATTCTGTCAATAGAGAAGTACTTAGTAGAGCTCAAGCTGAGTATACTAAGTACCTGCACTTTGAGGAAGAGTTTTGGAGGCAGAAATCAGGAATTCAGTGGTTCACAGAGGGGGATAGAAATACTAAGTTTTTCCATAACTTGGTAAAAGGTAGAAGGAAAAGACTGAACATTGACAGGATTCAGAAAGCTGATGGTACATGGGCTGAGGGGACTGAAGTTGAGACAGAAGCCATCAAATTTTATCATGAGCAATTTACAGGAGGGGCAACTGATGTGGATCTGACCTTACTTGATTTAGTTCCTAGTATGGTGACGAAGAAGATAATGTACAATTGAATAGACCTCCTACATTAGAAGAAGTCAGAAGGGTAGTTTTTGAACTAAATGGAGACAGTGCTTGTGGTCCAGATGGATTTACAGCTCATTTTTATCAATGTTGTTGGGATATTGTTCATAATGATGTATTTGCTGTAGTACTGGCTTTTTTTAATGGTTTGACATTACCAAAAGCTATTACTCACACCAATCTAGTCTTGATCCCTAAAAGAGAAAAGGTGGTTTCATTTTCTGATTTAAGACCCATCAGTCTGAGTAACTTCTTAAACAAGGTCATATCTAGACTCATCCATGATAGACTAGAGGATCTGCTGCCTAAGCTTATTTCCAATAACCAATCTAGATTTGTTAAAGGTAGGAACATTACTGAAAATGTTTTACTTGCACAGGAAATTATAGTAGACATCCGAAAAAGGAGTAAGACTGCTAATGTGGTGTTTAAGCTAGACATGGAGAAAGCTTATGATAGAGTGGACTGGAGGTTCATGATGAAAGTCCTTGGCAAAATGGGTTTCAACGATGTATTCTCAGATAAGATTTGGAGGCTAGTTGCTAATAATTGGTACTCTGTGTTAATTAATGGACAAGCCTCTGGATTTTTTCATTCTACTAGAGGGGTCAAACAAGGGGACCCACTGTCTCCTGCATTATTTATATTGACTGCTGAAGTCCTCTCAAGGGCCTTGAATACCCTACATTCTTGTCCACAGTATAAGAGCTTTGGGTTACCTAAGTGGAGTGAGAACATTTCTCACTTGGCTTATGCAGATGATACCATAATTTTTGCTAATGCTGATAGTTTCTCTATAAAGTTGTTAATGAATACTTTGCAGGAATATGAAAAACAATCAGGGCAGAAGATCAATAGGGACAAAAGTGCCTTTTTTGTACATAATATGGCTGCTCATAGAGATGTTCAGTTGATAGAGGAATGTTCGGGATTTTCAAGAGGTACTTTTCCTTTAACATACCTAGGTTGCCCAATTGGGCATGCTAGGAAAAGGAAAACTCACTTTGCTGATCTGATGAAGAAAGTGCTGAATAAACTACAAGCTTGGAAAGGAAAGTTACTCTCATTTGGAGGAAAGGTTGTTCTAATTAATAATGTGCTACAAAGTGTCCCTATATATCAACTATCTGCAATCATACCTCCTAATTGTGTGATTCATGATCTACACAAACTATTTGCAAGATTCCTGTGGAGTTTTAAGGAAGGTAGTAGAAGCAAGCACTGGGTTTCTTGGACTAAAATTTGTCAACCTAAACTGGAAGGAGGGTTGGGTTTCAGGTCCCTATTTGATGTATCAAGAGCTTTGTTTGCAAAGCTTTGGTGGAATTTTAGAACCAAAAACTCTATGTGGTCACACTTCATGTGGAACAAATAC
The DNA here is from genome assembly GCF_019186545.1 of Solanum stenotomum. Taxonomy (NCBI): domain Eukaryota; kingdom Viridiplantae; phylum Streptophyta; class Magnoliopsida; order Solanales; family Solanaceae; genus Solanum; species Solanum stenotomum. The sequence continues at coordinate 15,687,463 of NC_064289.1, read as the reverse complement.
TGTAAGAAGTGTAGACCTCAAATCGTGGAGTGGAAGGGAGGTTCTCAGACTTGGAAGTATATGTTACAGGCTAGGGATTCCATAGATCAAGAAATTTGGTGGCAGCCTAACAATGGATCCTCTAGTATTATGTTTGATAATTGGTCTCAAATTGGAGCATTACATTACTATCTTCCAATATCTTTTTCTTCTAGTCTCGATCAAGAAGATATTAGTCAAGTGATGATTCAAGGGAAGTGGAATGAGGAGTTGCTACGACATATCTTCCCTGAAGGAGTTACAGAACACATTATTAAAAACATTGATATTGTTCAGGAGTGTGAGGAGATGGATAAGCCTTACTGGATGCTAAATCACTCAGGTAAGTTCTCTATCAGGTCAGCTTGGGAGAGTTTGAGAACTCCAGGGGTATATCAGGAAGAATTTAGACAAGTATGGGAGAAAGGGGTCCTTTTTAAAATCTCTTTTTTCTTCTGGAGATTGATCAAACAAAGAATTCCTATTGGAGAACTTTTGGTCAGAATGGGGCTAGAAGAGGTGGTGTATTGTTGTTGCTGTGACCTGAACATTAATGAAACATGGGAACATCTTTTTATTGCTTGTCATAAATCTCAGTTTCTGTGGAACATAGTTGGAAGAGCTGCTGGAGTTGAGGGGCCTTTTCTACAACTGAAGGACACCATTTTTAAATGGTGGAATGCAGAATGTAGTGCTAAATTGAGGCCTCTGTTCAATGCTATCCCTGGTTTTATCCTATGGGAAATTTGGAAAGGAAGAAATATTGTGAAACATGGTGGTAAAATGTCTAGGTACAGTATGTTAGCAGAAATTAATAGAAATATTCACAGTCTGGCTGTGGTTAGATATCCTTGGTTACACAACATACCTAAAGAGTGGGCTATGATGGTGCATTTCTTTGAGAATTACAAATCTGTTATATCGACTAGGGTGATTTATTGGGTCCCTCCTGGTATAGGGGTGTACAAATGTAATTCAGATGGTGCATCTAAGGGTAATCTAGGACCTAGTTCCGGGGGTTTCTGCATCAGAAATTGGGAAGGAAAATTCATATATGCAGCTACACAGGAGTTGGGTGTCAAGACAAGTTTGGAAGCAGAGGTCATTGCTTTAAAAATGGGACTACAATTTTGTGTGTCCAACAATCTATTACCTGTTATACTGGAGACTGACTCATTAATGGTGTCTCAAATATTGGGTGGCAATTGGGAAACTCCATGGAGCGTTAGCTTGATGATTAAGAAAATACAATGGCTGAGGAAGGCAGGAGGAGTGGAGGTGTCTCATGTGCTCAGAGAAGGAAACAAAGTTGCGGACTACTTTGCTAATTTTATTTTTTCATGTGCAGGTACAGGTTTTAAAGTTTTTAACACATACATAGAAGTACCCAGGGAAGGGAAGGCACTCATCGAACTAGATGCAAATAGAGTTCCAAACTTAAGAGTTACCAAATGCCAGAATCCCTCATTTACAGTATAAGGTGCCCAGGTTACATCAATACTAAAAACATGTTGTTCAAGAAGAAGAAACAAGATTTACCTCAACCGATGACCGTGGATCTAAATCGGAGCCATTTAGACAGTGGTATTAGCTCTTTGCGAGCTCAATCTGTCAAATGGTAACGATTTAGAAACATGAGATCAGTGAGGTAGCAAGATATAGGAATATAACAAATAATAACAGCAAGAGAAGGAGTAAGAACTCTTCATTTAAGTGCGGAATCTACAATACAATCCCAGAAAAAACATGAATTATTCCGAATCGTCGCAATAAGGTTTGAGAATATAGGGCTCACCTTCAAATGAAAGTATCAGATTTGAGCTACATCAAGTTGAAGAAGTCTTCATCGGACAAGATTACATGGCGCTTGTGACAGATTAGAGCGTCTTGGATGTAATCTATCCAAGCTCGATGTTCTCAGGTCCTTGACCTTTCATCAATAGACGTTCGTTGTTCCCTCCAAGTTCGGCTGATAGTGGTGATAGTAAGGAATAGAGAGAAGGGCGGCTACTTTCCCCTGTTTGTGTTGGTCTTAATGTCTTAATTTCTAAATTTTTCATCTGCTTTTGTTTGGTAAGAGAGGCCACTTTTGGGCCTATAGCATTTGTATTATTTCCGTTTTATGTATTAATGCCTTTTGGGGCTTTTGAAATTAAAAAAAAAAAAAAAATCTTTCTCCATTAACAATGCGATCTGGTAACTAAGAGTGCAGGTTGACAGTTCCACCGGAATGGCCATAGCGCTGCCGGTGACGGTCAGACGACGTTCAAACCAATGCGAAAATATACTCATGGAGGAGACGAATCTTCTCCAACAAGAATCACCTTCAAATCCCAACCATAGCTCCTCGAATTTGAATTACAATCCAGCGATCACTGTTGGGAGTGATTCAGATCGTTCCAATTGATGGAATCTACACCTCAAGATCTACCTAATACTACAAAATCACAACATTCTATCTTATCGTTTGAGAGATCTGCTTAGGCGATTTTGGGGGAGTATCGTCAAAATCGCCTCTCAACTCAAACGGAGTTTCGCTGACGATAACTGAGATTCAGGGGAAACAAATCACTATGTTGGAATCCCCTCATCCCAGCGCACTCAATTATGTAAGTAAAATCGATATGAACAGAGGTTGTAATTCAGGCGAACTCGCCAGAGCTCACGATATGAACAGAGGTTGTAATCGTTGGAGAAGGAGGAATTTTTCGTCAAAATTAAACTTCTAACGCGCCTAGAGAAGGTGAGAACACCTCCCATGACAGGTCAGCACTTAGGTGTGTATAAATTAGAGAAATATAAAGTTCAAGTGGGTAATAGGACACCCATAAAGTTAAAGTGTGTAGTTGGGATTTCGGATATAGGTTGGGGGGGGGGGGGGTTAGACCATTTTCTCAATAAAAAATCAAAAATAAAAATCACCTTGAAAAAGGGACTATCCGTGCAAAATCTTGAATTTGTAGTTAACTAAACGGGCCAATAACACTAATGAGCTGGACATCAGTGACCCAACGAACAATACCCGAATAACTTGATTCTCAAGCCTACCGAAATACCCACGAATCCTCTAGAAATTTTCTTCAACACTCTACACCTTTCTTCTCCATCTCTTCAAAAACTCCACTTTGCAGTTTGCACTAATTCATAACCCAATCAACAAATCAAAGTATCATAAACAATGTTCTTCTTCTTCGTAGGAGGCTTAGAGCAGCAAGCGAGACAGGTATTGAAGAGCGGGGCTGGGAGGTGCATTGCGTGCGGATCACGCGCTGACCTCGTCGATTATGAAAAGGTTCTCAAGTTCTTCTTTGTTCCGGTGTGGAGATGGCCGGGAAAAGAGCCGGTGATGTACTGCAACGATTGCAAACTCTTCTTCCCTCAATCTCTAACTCCTCCTCTGCCGTCATCCACGGCTGAGGTCCCGGACGTTCTTAGGTGTCAGTTCTGTCGCCGGGAAGTGGACGGCGATTTCCGATTCTGTCCCTTCTGTGGTAATGCACTGTGAATGAATAATCTATATGTAATAACAGACGCTTCAGGGTTTGAAATACTTTGTTATTATGTTACTCTTCTTGTCTTGTAATTAGTATATATATATATATATCATGTTGTTGAATTAAACGATATCAAAATTTTGTTTTAAGCAATTCCATCCATGGACTCGTCACTGAAAGAACATAAGTTTGGACGACAAAAATACACTTTGGGGCAAAACAGCTAGACAATCAGATCTTCCTCTTGCTTCATTTTGGCGAAAAAATTGTGTATACAATTCAAAAATTCGAAAAGATTGATACTATGATACAAGTTGGAGGACCACTTCCATGACTTTCAATAGAGCCTCCAGATTTTCTAGGAGGCATGCTAGGGAAAACATGAAAGGATTGATGGCGGGGTCAAGGTTGTTTAAACTGTACATGAACCTAAAAACAATTAGTGTACAGTTTATTTTTTACAAGGGAAGCTATAATGAAATTATCTCATTTTCAGGATGCTCTGGTATATCCTCAGAGCAACAAGTGTGGCAATTGCGTTATATACCAACAGAGATTCTCAGAAACTGAAGTTCTTCAAAGAACTAAGGTTGTTTAAAGTGTACGATCGATCATCTTGAGTTGTAAAATCTATCCTTGGATTAGTTCCATGTTTCATTTGCTGAATGGCAATTGCTTTGCTCCATTCTCTACAGCATCTCTCCATATTCTATACCTCACTCCTAGCTTATCGTATGATACAGGCAGGTTCCAAATGTTAGCACCCTTGAGCATCCGATCTTGTTGACCAATCACAAGCCGTAGGTCTTCATTTAAAACCTGTGAACGTTTATGCAGGAGAACTCGTCATTATAGGTATTGTGATTTGTGCAGGTGATGCATCTTGAAGAAGTCAATGACACTGATTTACATCATTACTGAGTTATATGTAATGACAGACACTACCAATGTTAAGGATATAATCTAACCTGTTCAGCAAAATGCCTCCACACATATTGCATGAAAGGCATGTGTTTTAATATGGGAGCAAAATCCAGTGACATCCTATATAGCAACCTTGTCTTCTGTCGAGATGCAGGTAAACATACATGAAGTTGGTGAAGGTGTGTAGAGCACTCTTTGGTGCTCTGCCCCTCCAATTTGCCTGGCTTTGAGATTCCAATGGTTGATAGAACCATACAAGGTGGTCGAAATTCCATATCTATTGGATAAGGATCCCAATATCCTTGCAGACCCGATGCTGGAGTCAAAAAATTTACAAAGCTGAAAAAGAAAGGTAACAAGTAAGTGTTCACATCTCTGGGCTATCATTGCCAGACTTTATTAATCAGACAGGTACAAGAACCACCACGCCTTCACCTTCTCCATCAACAAAGTAAACAAGAAAAATATAGTATCACATTGTTTTGGTTGTTAGAAAGTGGAAACATCTTTTTTACCTAATTGTGCTCCATAATATCTTTTTTCTACGCAATGTACATGAGCACGAACCATTGTCATAGATTTGTAATCAAATTTTTATTTTCCATGAAACCATATGAATTCAAGTCAACTCTCCTTTAGAAAATTCATTTTGGGACTTGAAGAATTATTGATCTGTAAGGTAAGAGTTATCAACTAATCTAACTCAGTATTTTTCACATTGTAATCCAGTATGTTGTTAAGAAAATATGCAGGGCACCAAGAATTATGCCCTCAGCTCCTTAATGTCTAAGGTGGCGATTTCAACAATGGTTGGCATTTTGTTTAATTTCAAACTGAAGATTTGTAAACTAGTGTTACAAGAACTTCTAAACTATTTTAAATCATTATAATAACAACAAACCTTGGGACACTCCATCCTTTAGCAAACGTAGATGTATGGGTGAAAGGTGCATGGGCAAGATCCAACAGATTGTCTAAAAGCAACCCATGTTCCACTGGAAGTTCCATCACTATCTGCCAGTTTAAAGAACAACAAGGATGGAGCAGAAAGAGTTAACTTACTGTTGTTAGATGGTTTTCCTATTAACAATTAAAATGGTGTTTCAGTGATTCAAACCTCTGCATGGATTTGAAATCCAGAAGGTGGAAGTAGAGAAGGAAGAGTGGCTGTAGGAGGATCATTTCCAGGCCAAATCCATATCATTCCTTCTTGCTCAAAGCATGGCAGAGATTTGATCTTGACATTCAGAAATTTTGTTGATGGCATTTTCTCACATTTCCCGTCTGTTGAATATTCCCACCCTAAGGATCATCAAACAAACGTAGAAGTAAATGTCAGTTATTGCATGCACTCTCCACGTATCAAACATCAAATTGATCAAGTGTTTTATTATATCCTAGATAGGAAATTTGCACTCAAGAATGCTTAGATTCGTCTATTCTCACCATGATAAGGACATTTGATTCGACCCTCTTTCACTGAACCCAAATGAAGGGGGCAGGCTCTATGTGCACATGTGTTCCGGACACATCCAGGTTTTCCATCTTTCCCACGAAAAATCACCCATGGTTCCTCAAAGCATTCAATTGGTATCTGATACGTTATAGTCAAATAACCATCAACATACGAGACACTAGAATACAGCAAAAAAAATAAAAAATGCGTTCTCTTCTCTCTCAGAAAGTTAGAAAGGAGATGGTACAACATCTTATTGGTTGGCATCAGAGTATTGAATCAGTTCATTTTAGTAATTTATTATTTAAGTATGTCCTTTTCATTTTCCCAGGGGACTTATTAGTTTGTAGATATATATAACATAGAAATTGGTAGCATGTTGTCTGCAGTTCTGCAAATAAGATTATTACATAAATCAGGTAATTGACTTACCATGGTGTCATCCTTAATATCAGTGGAGAAAGCAACAGGATACCAGAAGTTCTTCAAATGGGGGCTGTATTCTTGAACAGGACCGGACACATTGAGGGTTCTCCTAGGCTGCTTGCTTTTAACATTATCTCTAGATACTGTAGATGTACCGGGGGATGAAGACGTGGAATCTGATTCTTCTGTACTCCTCTCTGGTAGAAGCCTATCATTAACCAATGCTTCCATGTAAGCTAGCTTATCTAAAGCAGCAGAAACCCGCACCTCAGATATATGTACCTGTTGCTATCACTACTTTAGATACAAATCTTGGCTTATTGGAAGTACACGAAATCCCAAACTTGCCTTTTGTGTTGTTTTTTCATTTTTCTTTTTGACAAGTAAGATTCTTGAACTAGTTTATCTATGATTTATGAAATTAGCCATTTTTTCTTAAGAAAACCTGCTTTGCTTCAATAGGTTTTACAGATAAAAGGAAACTAAACCTGAACAACCAATAATAAAGGGAAAATATTTGATGTGTTACATATCTACCCAAAAATCTAGAAAGGAGTAACTTGTATCCAACAGCATAACTTTGTTCAATGGGATCAAAGTAGTATATACCTCTTTATGGGCCTGAGAAAGTGCTTCTTGTAAATCCGCGAGTTCCTTCTTCACAGTTCCAATAGATTTATACTCCCGTGCTAGAGGATTCAATACTTCCACAACCTACTCACACAGTATCCACCAGTCACACAACTTAGTATAGGGATGAAAAGGAAGAAAACTATGACGAGAAAAAGTTGGAACGAACTCCAAAGAAGGAATAGTCACTAATTAGCAGAAATGAAGCAGGAGATATACTGAATCTTTAAACTCAGCTCAATTCAAAACTGCAATAAAATAAGGGGTAACACATGATGTACGAGAATCAACCTTTTCGTGCAGGAGCATTATTGTAAGTACGTCTTGACGAGCTCGCCAATCACAATATTGTATATCAAATCTAGCAACTTCTAAAGCTTGATTTGCATCCAGGAACTTCCCTTTAGACTGAGGGAATTTTGACCTTGGATCTTCCACATCAAAGATTGTCAGCCAGGAGCTTTTCTTGTTTGTTAACTCAATACCCGCTGCCTCCTCATACACTGCAAACACTCCAAAACCACCTTTGAAACACTGACAATGAACAAATTGCAGAATTATCGTCCACTCAATAATTCATCTGATGGAGAAAATGCAAGTTGTGTATAGTTCTGTATATTCAGATTGAGATAACTTCCCAAATAACCCAATGGGTAACTGATTACTACATGAACTACAACTTTTCTACCCGATACACATACACTAGAGCATAAAAATTAAAAACATGCCACAAATAAGTTACACAACAGAGTCCACGAGGAAGAAGCTCATTCTTTCTCTGGTTTTTAGTTAGAAAGCATTTTCCACCAAAACAATAATATAAACTTACCTCACTTATGGGCAGAAATCAGTTTGCTTTACAACTATCTTAACTGGTAACTTCATTACTTGATCCAACCAACACTTAGTACACATTATTAAGAAGAAATAATAGTCAAAAACAAAACTGAAGTATCACTTTTAACGAATTTTGTAAATGCACTTACGTTTCTTCTCTCAACTATCACCGGCTATTAATCAAAAACCCTCATGTATTTGAATACAATCATCAAAAAGGCACACGACAACGTAATTTGCCCATAAAATGTCGTCTTCTTCAACATGTCAATTGACTCATTTTAACATTTTTCTAGAAAAACACTTAGCAGCTTATATACTCTCTCCGTCCCAATTAATGCAATTGTAGTGTGAGATATGTTTATGTAACTATAAATCATGTATTCGAGCAATAGGAGTAGTAGAAAAGAGTTACCTTTCTAGTATAAGTCTTAGTTGAGCGGCAAAAAGAGAAAGGAAAAGAGAGAGCAGCAGAAGTAGCAATAGCGGACATGGCGGGGCTGAAGCAGCTGCTCCTATCTTTTTCGAAAAAAAGATGAAAGAGACGGCAGTTTTCTCTTGTCCAAGCAAACAAAAGAGAGAGAAAGTGAGGCTTCAATTTTGAGGGAAGAGCGATTTCGTTTTGTTGATAAGAGGTTGAGTGTAAAATGAGAAGCGCGATCTCGACCTTCCTCCCACACTTCGCCACGTGGATTTCTTCGTTTCACACGTGGCGTCTTCGATCTCCACATGCTTGTTTCTTGTAGGGCCTACATCTTCCATTTGCCAGCGTGGATGGTGGAATTATATCTTCTTTATTTGCTTTCAATTCTCATTGGCAATATTTTTGTAGAAAATCCATTCTTTCATCATTAAGTTAGATTGTTAAATGGCATATCCTTTTTATAACTCTGTCATTGTCAATCACCTTACAAACAGTATTGTAGTACTGCTAGTTTATTGCCTAAATTCTTAATATTAATGGGTGTTTATAATTATTTGGAAATTATTATTCTCCGTTTTTATAACATTTTCTTTTTAGTTAGTCCAAAAAAAAGTTCTATAATTTTAAAAAGTTTAAAATTTCACATTTATCCTAATAAAATAGTTTATAGTCGTACAAATATTCAAGATATATTTTAAATCATAAATTTCAAAAAAGGAAATTAATAAATTTTGTGATGTCGCATAAATAGGATGGAAGGAGTAGTATATTTTGTCAAATTTTTTAGTAGTAGTCAAAAGTGTTCTTTTTTAAAAAAAAAGAAAAGAAGAAGCTTATTTTTGATAGTTTAAAGTGTCCGAACAAGATTTTAGGGGGAAAAACTGCATAAATAAATAATTTCGAGCAGTAGCAAAAGTTGAAAACAAAATAGTAGCTTCTTCCTGGAAGCATTTTTTGAAATCTTAGCCAACCATAAATTATTGGTCTAGTATTGATAAAATGAAAGTCTTCTGCAAATTGGTATATCAAAGTTTTTTTGTTAATTGGTATATCAAACACAATATGTTATTCTTCAAAAATATTTTTCAAAATAAACAGATTTTGAAAGCTTGTTGACTACATAGCGTATATATCATGCTGACATTATATAAATAGAGGAAGTGTTCCAACATTTAAGACGGAGAAATAGCAAAACGTATTATATTTTGTATAATGTTGCATCTTGCTTCCGCATTTAGCTGGCTGATGCACTAATATTGTAGTGTTTCAGTTTCATGCAAGTATATTCAATCAAAGGGTCTCTAATTAATGTGGCTGAGCATTAACCTGCAATCGTAAACAATGTTATAATAATGTGGTTATAGTCCTTAATAAGCTGGTTAATACTTTATATTATCTCTTTTGAATCTCCAAAAAATGTCCAATGGCTTAAATCCAAAATTTATGACATTTTTGAGACCATAAAGAAAGAGCCAGTAATCTGGGTAAGGTGTTTGCATGAAGGATGCATGTTTCCTTTTGAACCCCATGACCAATCTTCTTTGAATGATCAATATTTACAATCTTTGAGTTATCTTGCACGCACAGATTTATAATATGACATATTTGGTTCTGTTTGTAGTTTAAAGATATGAACATTCTCTTAACAATCAAAGCACATATGATGCTAATTAAACAAAATTTAATCAGCCATTCCTACTTATAACCATATGAAAATATGATGGCAACAATGACGGCTCAATCTCAAGCAGATTACAATTCGGCTATATGAATGCTCACTGACATCTACACCTCGACTTTCCTTTAGTCATATCCCTTTTGATTTTGTTACTCAAATATACTCTTACATTTTAGAGCTGAATTCCACTCTTGCTTCGAGAAAACAACTTCCCAAAACCATTTCTACTTTTGGATGTTGTCACTTGAGTAGCTGATGATGATGATGACGAAGAAGAGGATGATTCCCCTTCATTTCCGTTCATAGAATGACTAGAATTCTCAATCTTTGGAGTGTCTGAATTGCTGTTTCGGGTAAATGTCTCGTTTACATGTAATTTCCATTCCTCTCCACTAGCTCCAGCCACAACTGATCCTTCCCCAGAAAATCCAGGAAGATTTGCAGTGTCTATCAAGAAATCTTCTAAAGTGGCTAGTGAATGAAGCTGCTTCCCAAGAGATGCAATTGTTTTCTGGCATTCTGCAAGCTTGTCAGCAGCTACAGCTAAATCTTCCTGCAAATAGAAAAGCTTAGAATTTAAGAGCTTCAAGGCTTTTGAACAACAGAAAAAGAATCCGTTGAGACAACTGTTACCTGCTTTATTTTCGATTCACCATTTGAACAAGAAGCTTGCTGAAGTTCAAATTCCTGGGATTTTCTTCTTAGTTCATTTTCCAATTCCTGGCACTTAGTTTCCTTCTTAGAGGACAATGATCGTTCTCTTTTGACTTCTGTCTTTAAAGAATCAACGTTTGCAGACATTGTCCGTGCTTCTACTTCCATGCCAAAGAGTTGAAACTCAAGCAACTCTTTTGACTCATTCACTTCATCTAGCTCCTTCTGTAGCTCTTCCAACTTCATTTGAGCTTCCTTAAGCTGCAAATCGGACATCTTGAGGGCATCTTGGCTCTCAGTTAAAGCATTTTCCAGGTCAGCTTTCTCTGCTTCAATTTTCTCCACCTTTTGCTCTAATTCAACCACCCTTTGTGAAATGGTTTCACATTCTGCTGCCAGGGGATTCTCTTCACTTGATGAGTCATCGGCAACAGCATCAGATGTAAGTGAAGAGGCTTTATTCACAGTTTCAGATACTGCAGCGAGTCTCTCCATCTCCAAGAAGTCATCCATCATGTCAATTTCTAAAGACCTGGCAGCGAGAGTTTTAGGCATAGCTTTTTCGTGCTGAAATTGATCGAGCTTAGTAAAAAGTCCTGATGCCCATGAATCAGAGCAACTTTGATCACATTCACTTGTTTCCAGTTTGCACATCATGTGGCTATCAGTGTCGACAGTCTTCAGTCGATCTCCACTACTGGATTGACTATTGGTGAAGGACTCAACAGAGAAAGATGAAACAGCAGAAGATCTTTGGTCACTGAGTAGGGATGATTTGCGAGCCAAGGTTTGTAGTCTTCGACACTCAGCTTCAAGCTTGGTCACTTTCTTTATGCTCTCTAACTGCTGCTTACTAGCAGTTTCTGCTGCTTGGTTGCTCAAGTCCCTCTCTATGGTTCTAATTTGCAACTCCTCTGAACAAGATGAAAGGTCAATTTTGAGAGCTGTGTTCTCCTTCTCTAGACACTCGAGCCTGACAAGAACATTCGGATCAGTATAAACAAGAGAACCAGTTCTACTAGCCTCTGCTTGTGTCTGGAGCTCAAGTAGCTGATATTCAAGTGCAGCTTTTTCAGATTCCCATTCTTTTTCCTTCTCTACCACAGCATCTTGAATACTTTGCTCCTGCTCATCTCTAGCTTGTCTCAGTTGTCTGACACATTCCTTGAGAGCACCATTAAGATGGTTGACGCGAACATCCAAAGTTGAGTTCTGCTGCACAGCTGTCTCAAGTTGCTGCTTTAGAACTGCAACCTCATTTTCTGCCTTTTCCCAACCTACCAAATATTACAAAAACATGGAACTAATCAAGAGAAAAAATGCATGATAGAACAAGTTCTAAAAAACTATTTACACAAGTGATTCATGTACAGCAAAAGGGCTGGAAATAGTCTAGACAGTATTAATTTTTAAGATTGCATTAAAAAATGTGGAAGAAACGAAACAGTGAAAGATACCTGCAACAGCTTCTTCTGCCACTTTAGCATGCTGCTTAACTAAGTCTTCTTTTGCACTAACATTAACTAGAGCAGCTGATAGCTTTTCTATCAATTTCTTTGGACTTTCCTTGGCTTCATGATCTAGAGTTGCAACTTTTGAGGTTACTTCCGGTGACTGAATGTCATTATCTGGAGTTTCTTTCAACGGATCCTGCTCCATAAAGCAGTAATTGCAAGTGTTGAAGTGAGAAAACCTAAGTTAACAAGCACTGACAAGGAATTATCAGGAAAAAAATGGCAAGGAAAAAACAAAATTGGAGTTAAGGCCCCCGGAGCGTGGCATAAATTATGATAACCTATGCTACTCAGTCTCTCCAAAAATTCTGCCACCCGTGTCGTATCCTCAAAAATTGCACTACTTTTAGAGGATTTGACACGCATCCAATCACACTTTTGAAGAGTCTGAGCAACGTAGATGATAACAGGTTAACGGAGGCCGAAACAGGAAGAAATTTACTTCAGGGGGATGGTTTTCTTTTGAGGACTCAAAGGTACTATGTTTAACAATCTGTTGATTTGTTTTGATTCTTTTGTACTATGTCTTTTCTCAGTTTATGAAAGCACATGTATAATCAGTTTACCCCTTTTAAGTGTTTTTTTCGGTTTTTGCATTAGTATTACCTTACCTGTCAAAAGCAGAAACATTCAATGCTAAAAGTTTTGCCTTTCAAGTAAAAAAAAAATTTGTGCATTAGATCTCTAGACTGGGAGTGAGGCACACAACAGTAGCAGGTTTGGGATAAGACTTCATCATTATAATAGCTAATACAACGTAAAATGCATACTGAGCCAATGGAAGTCATTATTTTCTCTAGTTACTCTTCACAGATAATGAAAGATGTCTGGCTGCTCAACCAATGTGGGACTGACATAATCAACTCCGTGCTCACACCTGCATTGGCTTTTGGCTTTGCAGATGTTAGGCTCATGGCTTTAGAACTAGAATCTTTTAATACAAAGCTTGAGTCAATTAAAACTTAAAATTTCTCACTATCCATCAATTTGATAGTTACTTTCAGTAGATATCGTAAGTACGAAATTTGTATATGATAAATGTCATTTGAGAACCCTTATACTAGGTGGATAGCTGGCTCCAACACTAAATGTTGTTTCCGTACTTCCAGTTTATGATTAAGTCATTGATAGCTTGGATCAATATAAAGTTGAAGCCTTGAAGCTTTCAAGCATCTGGACTTTACCTCAACTCCGTGAGCCTAGATAGAACCTTACAAATCCTTATAGAATCATTTGCAGTAATTTTCCTTTAGGCATACTTAACACATGGCAAAAACTTTGTCAACGGTTCATTGAAAAATGAAGGATCCTGAAACATTCTTGGATAAAACTTGAACCCCCACAGTTCCATAAACTGGTAGACACAATTCAGGGAGAAAGAGGCAGGAAAAAAATGAAAATCTCATACATAAAAGACAACCAGAGTCACAAAACTACAGCATTTGCAGAAGCAATGTAGAGAACAAACGTTGCACAGAATATGAGCATTTGCGATGCAACATTTTGCTAACTTAGTAAATCTGAGCTTCATATTTAGCTCAAACACTATCAGCTTGAAATATAGCAGACCCCAAGTTGTTTGGAACTGATGCAACTATTGTTGTTGTACTATCAGCTCGAAATAAACATGCATATGAAGATTTAAGTATGTGACTGTGAGTAACTATCAATGTATTTTATCAAATGTCTGATGAGCTTAGCTTCTTCATATCAGCAAAACTAATTAAAAGGCCAAAAAGAGATCATCAAAACAACCTTGAAACAGAAAACCTTTATTTATTGCATTCTACCTGCTCATCAGAATGTCTCTCTGAATGTGAAGACAATGATCCAGAACTCTCAGTTTCACCAATGCTCTTCTCAGAAGATCGCCTTTTCCACAACCAATTCCTCTTGTCCATCTCAATAACCAACTAAATCTCCTACAAGCTCATTGCTCAATGTCCACCTACATATAAATGACACCATTAATCAACAATAATCAAACGAATCAGTAACCAAACAGATAATCTTTAACAAGTGGTCCATCCAGATTTACGTAAACAAAAAGCTATGCAATCAATATATTTATGCCTACAGTCTTCAACAACAAAGATAACATGGCTTCACATTCTTATACCTTTCCTTCAAATCCACTCCACTAACAGCACAAGTGTATTGACACCAAACATACCAAAACAGAACCAAAAAGATATACATCTCAACAAAACAAAAAGGCCCCATTACTGAAACTACAAAATAAAAAACACCCATCTAACAGAATCCATTAAATCCTCCAAAAATACCAAAATCTAAAAACCCCTCCTCCAGATTAACAATAATGTATTGACTAAATGACCTGAAAAAAAAAAACACTCCCACACCTCAGCTTCAATTTGTTTGTCTGGCTTTAATTTGACCCGGAAAATTAAGAAACTAAGTACATTAATATTTTTAAATATTGTGATCATAAACTAAAAATACTTAGAATATATCAAAATATACGAAAACAGATCCAGGTCTGATTATAGGAATCCATTGGTTAGAAAAAAAACAAATACGAAGAAAACACACCTGAATGAAGACCAATAAAATGAATAATAAATGTGAAAGAAACAAGAGATTGCGTTAATGGGTGATGAGAAATCAGAATGCAGAACCAATGAAGTCAAGTCAAAAGATGTGTGGAATGTCAGTGGAAATGTATACATAAAAATAACTCCAAATACAGAGGAAACAATACTCTAATGCATTAAAGAGAAAAGGGTTCTTTCATTTTTTTCGCCATTTTTAAAATGGTTTTTATTGAAGCGAAGGTTTTGGAATAACGAAAAGGACGCAGAGCGCATGTGATGCAGAATGGAAACCTGCAGAATTGCACTTTCTTCACAGCACCTTTTTTTAAGCTTTCTTTTTGTTTATTTTGAAATTATTATGAGAATCATTCCCGCCTTCTACTAACCAAGTGGTCGAATCGCACTCTGAAATTCCGACTTCAATGTGAGTATTGCACACCGAATGGAAACCATAAAAAAAAGTCACTCCAAGGTGTATTTAATCAAACAAAGGGAAAATACATTTAATTGTGTCATTTAGAGTTGATATACTCTAGTTACAAAAGTAGTTCATATATATTTAGATACTTATAAAATTGGCTCACATATATGATATACCCTATCATTACAAAATTCACTCATATGTATCGCTTACTGTTACAAAAGTAACTCACATATATCCCTACCTTTATAAAAATGATAAATTAATTTTTGATTTTTATTTTATTTCTACGATCACGTATATGAACTTTTTCACACATAAATTATTTTTTTGACTTTTTTGATTATTATCATTTGATTTTCATTTTCTTGCTCATTCTTTACTCTTTAGTGTAAAAATAAGAGAAATAAAAAGAAAGAAATGTGAATGAAAAAATAATTAAAACTATTGTTTTTGCATATATATGTTGTGATTTAGTTTTTATATTGTGAAAAAAATTGGGGTATCTATAATAAATTTTTATAAGAAAATAAGTGGAAAAAATTTACCATCAAAATAATAAATTTAAATTAGCCGTTGAATTAAAAAGAAGTCAGAAAAAATGTGTTAGAAGGATCAAATGTACTCCTAGATAGACTTTTTTTTAATTAAAAAAGTAATTAATTTTTCACTTCTGTTAGAGAAAAAAGGTATATGTAATTCTTTGTGTAACAATATATATGAATCATTTTCATAATTCTAAATAATAAAATTGAGAAATATATCAAGCTTTTTTCTCTTAAATTAATCTTGTTAATATTAAAATTCTATTTGATTTATTAAATAGGACAAGTAAAATGAAATGAAGGAAGTATAAATTTAATAATTTGGTGCATAGGAAACCTGACAGATATGTGTGCCTGAACTTCTACGCTTCCTCTGTATACTTTTGGTTCCTTCAATTACAAGATCTGCTCAAATACACTACTCCCTCTCCTTCATTTTATGTCTCTTTTACTTTGGTTCGATTTTGAAGTAGAAATTTAAATTTAAATTTTAAATTTTTGATTGTATTGTTTTGTTGTTTGTTAATGGTAATATTCACAATTGATATTTAAAAAAAATCTTTTAAATGAGGATTAAATGACTTTTCCAATGAAATTAAGAAAAACAAATTTTATAAATGACATATTAAATTCGTTGTCTCCTCCCCAACTCTGATCCCCCACTTCCCGTCTTGTAATGTTTAGCTAGATTACACACAAATATTTTAGAAAATAAGTAAGAAACTCACTTGTTTTTTCAATAAAACATTTCATTTGTACCAAACACACTCTAATCTTGTTAAGCTAGCATTTGACCCCAAGTTCTCAAATATTCTTGGCAAATTATATTTGGGTGAAGTTTCACCATGTGCTTGGCCCCAAGTTTTCTTTAAAATATTTGATTATTTAAACAAATATGATTTACACTCATAAGTTTAAAATTATATAAAATACCCATAAATTTATATTATCATTTTATAATGAATATGTTCCATTAAAAATAACCTTATAATATAATTGGTAGCAATTAACAATAACAAAATAACAATATAGCATATAGGCAAGACAGTAATTACTCACATACTCAAATTTTTTAATGAGTATGTTTCATTAAAAATAACCTTATTGTTAATTGGTAACAATTAACAATAACAAAACATAAATATTCCTTTTTCTCAATTTTATCACTCAAATTAGAACTCAAACTTTTTTGGAGGAGGTAGTAACAAATATTAGTTGGAATTAATAAATATTGAGTATTTTTTTATAAAATATAAAAATTTGGGGTAATTTTTAAATTTTTTAAAACTCTCAAATACTAGAACTTGGCCCAAATACTAATTTTATCTAGTACTTGGCCATTTGGGAACTTGGGATGCTTGGTGAATATATTTGTCAAATTATATGACCAAATACCACTTTTCAAGTTTTGACAATAGATTTTGGATAAGATTTTGAGTGTTTATCTTCAATTTTTTGTTTGAGTATGATCATGAAATTTGACTAGATTTTTAAAATCTAATCTTCAAATATTTTCAAGTTTTCTTCAATTCACAAATCTTTAACTTTTTTCCAAATATAATACACGTCCAAATATAACTTCATACCCATTAGGCCATTTATATTGCCTTTTTGCAAATTTTATTTGGCCATAAAAATTACTCCTATCTAGTTTTGAAAGAAAGAAATAGTCAAAAAACCTAAAATCTCAATCTACAAACAAATTGTTTTTGGGCTAAAATGTAATTGTTGAGTTAAGTTAAAAAGTTTAAAACTTATCCTAAACTTTTGTATTTTATTTTTTAAAAAAATAATAAAAATTCTCTATTATGGACTCCANGTTGGAATTAATAAATATTGAGTATTTTTTTATAAAATATAAAAGTTTGGGGTAATTTTAAATTTTTTTAAAATTCTCAAATACTAGAACTTGGCCCAAATACTAATTTTATCTAGTATTTGGCCATTTGGGAACTTGGAATGCTTGGTGAATATATTTGTCAAATTATATGACCAAACACCACTTTTCAAGTTTTTCCCAAGTATTCTTGGGGCAAAATATGTCCTAAGCTTTGACAATAGATTTTGGATAAGATTTTGAGTGTTTATCTTCAATTTTTTGTTTGGTATGATCATGAAATTTGACTAGATTTTAAAAATCTAATCTTCAAATATTTTCAAGTTTTCTTCAATTTCTTTAACTTTTTTCCAAATATAATACACGTCCAAATATAACTTCATACCCATTAGGCCATTTATATTGCTTTTTGGCAAATTTTATTTGGCCATAAAAATTACTCCTATCTAGTTTTGAAAGAAAGAAAAAGGCAAAAAACCTAAAATCTCAATCTACAAACAAATTGTTTTTGGGCTAAAATGTAATTGTTGAGTTAAGTTAAAAAGTTTAAAACTTATCCTAAACTTTTGTATTTTATTTTTTAAAAAAATAATAAAAATTCTCTATTATGGACTCCAATTAATTGTGTTTGCCCTTTCCACTCATTAAATGCATTCCTAAAAATGCATGCTCAATATTATTTGATATGTATTTTATTTGGAAAAAATATAAAGGTTTGTGAATGGAAAGGAACTTTATATTTGAAGATAAAATTTTCAAAATATGATTAAATTTTATGGTCAAATTTAAATAAATTTTTGAAGATAAATATTCGAAATTTTATCCAAAATTTGTTGTCAAATACTAGCTTAAGTTTGATAAGATTATTATATTAAAAATATTTTATTTGTTCATATTTACTTGTCTACTATTTCAAAAGCACATTTTCACTTTTACTTGACACATTTAACATATCAAGAAAAGATAATTATCATCCCCCACCCCATATTTTACTCTTAGTATCAATTACTTATTTTCAAATCATTTTTCAAGATTTTATACTAAACATCAATTAATAAAAATAGTGTGGTAAAATGGTCATGTTAATCACAATTTTCTTAATAGATGTGTCAACTCCAAATATGACAAGTAAAAATGAATGGAGGGAGTAGATGGTTACTACATTTGTTGTTATTATTATTTTTTGCACCAATGGATTTTCGTAACTAATTATAATTTGACATATTAAACTAGTTAATAATTGTGTTCTTAGTAGGTTTTAAAAAAAGATCAGGTTATGATTTCTAGAACTTATAGGCATAAAGTATTGTTTTGTGTTTTATTTTTTGAAAAAATTGAAATATATTTTCAAAAACTATGATCAAAACACATATTGAAACTTCATCCAAATATGTTTTTTCAAAATTTATGATCAAACACTAACTAAAAAACACCTAATTCAATAAATAGAAATTAGGCCTCCAAGAAACCGAAAATCCAATTACATAGTAATTGTTGAACTAAGCTTATATATCTATATGCTTTCTTTGAAGTCTTAATTAAATCTAGCCCTGCTTTTCAATTTGTGACACTACGTACCTCCGCTTTATGTACAGTTATGCCTTGGAACAATTTCCAATTTCTGCCTTTTCTTGAATTGGTTTTTGTTTTAAATTTCATATTAAATCAAACATCGTCACATAAAATAAATCAAAGGATATTTTTATACACAACAACAACATAAGCATGTACTTAAGTAATATTTTATGTATGTGGTATGTCGTCCTATCTAGAATCTAGTTAATAAATGATAAATACAAACAACTAGCTAAGTTATCTTTTGATCGTATCCAAGCACATTGTATCTCTGAAAAGTGAAATTTGTAAACTCACAACGAAATAAATATTTTCATAGATGGATAATTATCACAATGCTAAATAATTACATAGCTCGATTGTATCAATTATTTATTTATTTACGCGATATGAGCTTATTGATTTTGCCTACATAAAATATATGAACTCTTTTACCAAGGATTCTTAGCACCAATGATGGCCAGAAAATCTCTTTCGGCTTGAATAGCATCGTCAAATTCAACTGTTCTTTTGATGCTCGCAATAGCAATGCGAGTCGCTTCTCTATCTCTATCTCTATTGCCCTCCTGATGCGACTTGACTTTCTCTTCTTGCAATTGTGTTTTCCACAACTCAACCTGCTTCTTCATTTCTTTTTCGTCAAAAGCTTCACCAAGAATTTGTTGTTGGGATTTGAAGATCACGTCATCATACCGTATCTTCAACATCGTAGCTCGAATGATCTTGTTATCTTTTTCGAATGTCTGAACATCATTGACATGATTACAAATCATCGCCATAACCTAGAGATCTGAATGTAACAATGAAAAAAAGTAATGTAATAGTATTTTATTTTGTTACCTAGATAAATGAAGTTATATCTTATATAACTGAGTCTGGAGCCAAAAGTATAATAAATTTGATCAAAAGTTCCAAAAAGGTAAATAATTTAAGGATGAAATCAAAAGGACAACACTATGGCAATGCCGTTAGTCAAGGCTTATGGCGTCATGCGCCTTCCCTTTTAAAAAGGCAACTGACCTACTTATTTAATATAGGAAAAAATGATAAATATACCTCCGAACTATCATAAATGGTTGACAAATACCCTTTGTCATACTTTTGAAACATTGGTGTCCATGTTGTCCAAATTTAGGAGCATATATACCCTTATGATAGACGACGGGACACGTGACATCATCTTAATGACCTACCCAAAATGATTTAATTTTTACCCAAAAATAAAAATATCCTTGACCCGGATAACTTAAACACATGACCCAAGTTATAACCCACAAGCATCTTGACCCAAATATAGAAAAAAGGGAATGTAACCATTTCTTCTTTCATTTTTTCCTCACTTCTTCTTCAATGGCTTCTCTCACCAGTAACGTATCTCGTTTGCTTCTCGTCTTTTGCGCTTTTCATTACATAGAGCATTACTTGAAAATTTATCGATTACTATGTCAAATTTCGCCTCTCCTCATCCACAGCTGGAACATCTATTGTTGCTCCACCAGGGCGGTGACGACGACAGTACAGAGGGTTAAGTTGGAGAACATCTAAAATCCAAAAAAGATATTTCTTAAAGACGACGACAGTGGAACCTCCAACCTTATCCTGAAGATACTCGATGAGTTTCTAAGCGTCGGTGAGGGTTAAGTTATGTCACGCCCCGAGGCTACTCCCTTGACGTAACACGAGACCTAGGATCACGGGTGATCCCAAGTTAACCCTGAGTCTGGCATATCATAAGCATAATGCAAATAACTAAGTAAAATATTAACTATGCAGAAGCTAAATCAATAAATATCTGGTGTGGGAACAAAACCCAAATAGTCTGAATATATAAAACATACGAAAAATTTAGTGATAACTGACAACCACTTAACAACTGAAGCTGAATCTATTACTATGTCTGAAAAGCCTCTAACTAAGTTGAGCTGCTGGGGTATGTCCCCAACTAACTCTAATAAATTGAAAACTGAAAGTAAAGACAAGAATGAAAGCATGTTTATTGTCCTCAGAATATGATGACTCACCACTGAAGTTGTTGAATGCAGATCGATAATCAATCTAAACGTGATCTGGATGCTGAGTACCTGAACCTACATCATGAAAAGATGTAGTGCAAAGTATGCATCAATACTTGGAATGTACTGAGCATGCATGATATATATTAAGTTGAATAAATATATATGAGTTGAACAAAGCATAAATTAGCAATGACATAATCTGAACAAGAATATAAATATTGAAACATAATTGAAAAGCTAAGTTGAATGCAATGACCAAGTACTAATCATGAAGATAACATGTTGAACTGTATACTGATATAAATGTTGAAAACCTGGTCAAATTCACTAAGAGAATGTATGTGGGAGCTAATATTAACCGATATAAACCACGTGAGCTAAATGTAGAGTCTGATGTATACGCCCCATCGAGAGGACCCAATAGACCTTGCCAGGGGTGTAAAAGCATGACTGGTGTGATCACTAAATTTGATGCCTAATAGAAGGGACTTATAATCCTACGCGGGCACGTAGTTCTGGAACTATGAGTGTACGTTGAACCTTAGTCCAACTCGGTGCTAAGTGATCTACTCCCAACTAAATACATATGTAACATCTCGCAAATTGAAATAAATAGGAAGAAGCCAATAATTGGAAATAGTCATTTTTGGAAAGAAGGAAAATCTGGAAATTTTGTTAAGTTAGGAAAAAGTGAGTTTTTGGTCAACTTCAAATGGCCATAACTTCTAGCTCAGGATGAGTTAGGAGCACTTCCAGATATGGTAGGAAATTTATTGGAATGATCTTTCCAACGCTGCCGAGTTTGCGCTATTTCGAGTTCGTATGAGTGAGTTATACCCTTTGGAAGTTGGGCTATTGGAATAAGGAAATGTCCAATCCGGATTTTGGAAGGGTATTTTGGTCTTTTCCTTATCCAATTAATTAAATTTGTTTTAGTGAATTAATTAAGGGTCTAAATTGAACTTGTTCAGTTTATGCTTTTGAAAAAGAGTTAGGGTTTTAGAGAAGAGAAAAGAAGAGGAGAAAAGAGAAGGGGAAAGCAAGGAAATCGTCAAGTTCTTCAAGCTTAGATCTTGGATTTCGTCGGGGGTGATCCCTACAAGGTATGTAAGATCACATAGCGTTGGGTTAGTTCACCCATGTGCCAAGCATGTTTAATTCAGCGTATTTTCGTCCTAAAAATATTGAGAAATTGATGTTCTTGATAGTTGTTCTTGAACTGAATTCGTTCTTGAATATGAGTTGGGATTAAGGAGTTTCTTGATGATTAAGTGTTGTTTGGGTTAGATTTTGTGTATATGATTTGGGTACATGAATCTAAAGTGAATTTGGGAAAAAGAATCGAATTAAAATGATTTAGGATCAGAAAACGAGATCAAAAGTTCATCAGAAATTTGCCCGAGGAACAGGTCGCGCGACGCTCCCCTATAGCGCCAGCAGTGCGCTAGATTTGAGCCCCAGTAAGTTGGGGCTGGTGCGGCGCGCCCGAGATGCGCCCAAATCGTTATTTTTTTACCAATTTTTGTCGTCTAGCCTAATTAAGTCCTTCTAAAGTGTACTAACACTTTCCATTTATTCTAACTACTCTAAATGACTTCTAAACATCTAGAAATCATCCAGAAACATGAATCATAACCTCGAATCCATAAATTCAAATTCAAGGAAAGTCAAGAGCCAAGTCTAGGAAGTTCTTAGAGTCTTTTCAAGAAGTCTTTTGCAAATGCTTTTAACTTTGTTTTAAGACTTAAAGTTCAAGTTGAGTAAAGAGTAAAGACTAAAGCTTGAAGTTCATTTCTTCAAATGTATATGGGGACTATGTATTCCCAAAGGGCTTAAAATATTTTCACATTTAAACAAGAAAGGAAACCTCTATTTCCAAAGAGCCTCCGGGCTAGTTTTCAGAAAAGAGTAAATGCTTTCATAATTAAGCAAGAGGGGAAACTTTGATTTCCAAGATAGCCTTTGAGCTACGTTTTTGGGAATAGTATTGAGCACCGATATGGAGGAGCGTTCAGAGAACCCACAGCCCCCATAAACCATGTAGTCATCATGGGTAGAAAAGGGTCATACTTTTTAGATGAATCCTTTAATGTTTTTTAGCATAGACTAGTGGATCTACTTAGTGAGTTAGGTCTTATACCCCCGGCAAGGTATAAGATGGTCTTTGGCAGCGTGAGGTAAAATGTTGTATCATCACTATAGCTCTTAAGTGATGGTTGTCAGTTAGAAAATGCATAGGTACCCCCCTTCCCGGCTTATGCCCAAAATCCCTGAGACACACCTAACATTTACTAAGGTCCTATTACCCCTCGAACTTATTTTATATATAATTTTCTACCCCTTTTTGGCCTACGTGACACTATCTTGTGGGCCCAGCGCGTGTTGACAATTTTTTCAAGGATAGTGCCACGTAGGCCGAAAAGGGGTAGAAAATTAATCAAAAAATAAGTTCGGGGGAGGGAGGGTAATAGGACCTTAGTAAAGGTTAGGTGTATCTTAGGGATTTTAGGCATAGGTTGGGAGGTACTTATGCATTTTCCCTTTTTATATACATCAGTTTATTTCTATTTTTACATATATCTCATAGTTATACGTATCTTTGCATACACACAGAGTTGACATCATGTTTTAAATAGTTTTTCTTTATATTGCACTTGTTTTTAAACTGCTTTATATTGAAATGAGTTCTGTTATGTTGAGTTGCGTTGAGTCAGGTAAGTTCTTCAGTTCCTTTCAGATTATTTTCAAGCTTAAGTTGTGTTTAGCATTCCAACTCGCATACTCGTACATTTAATGTACTGATGCCAATTGGCCTGCATCATCTTATGATGCAGACGCAGGGAACCAGGATCAACATCCAGCACATCGTTGATCCAGTTGAGCTTCAGAGTTGTTGGTGAGCTTCTTTGCATTCGGGAGGATTTTTTTATTACTTTATCATTTTAGTTCATTAGGATGTCGTGGGCCTGTCCCAACATCCATCTCAATTGTTTTAGAGGCTTCGTAGATAGGCAGTCAGATATTAGTCCATTCGTCATCATTATGTTATTGGCTTATGTTCAGATTTGAGTTGCCATTTTGGCTAAGTTAAATATTTATTTTTAAAACATTATGAGTTTAGTTTGAGACATGTTGAGTTATCTGGTATTTGGATTCTCTTTCTTATGTCTAAGTCTTCCACTGAGTGAGTAAGTCAGGCCAAGGGTTCGCTTGGGGCCAACAATTGTTCTCGAGTGCCAGCCACTTCCGGGGTGTAGATCAAAATACTGACATACTAACTGAAAATGCAACATTTATATACTGAGAATGTGACATTCAAAATCTGGAGCATGATTTCCTATTTAACTGACCTAGCAAGTATAATTCATGAACTAAGAGAATTTACTCAAACTAGAGTTTTGAGTTTTCATACAAGGAATTAAGCAAACTTTTCAAGAAACATGTTATTTCGATTAAGAATACTACAATAACTAAATCACAACAAATCTCCAAGGTTTTAGAAACCCTAGGTCTAAACAAGATATGGAGAATCAAAGAACTGACTGAATTCTAGGGACATAGTAGATGAAAAAATCCATTAGTGAAATCCCACATACCTAGTGACGAAATCTACGAAGAAATCCTTTGAATTTCGGGGTTGAAATTTGAAGAACATTGATGCTTGTTCTTGAAAGAAACTAGTGCCTCTTTCTCTTCTTTTCGTTCTAATTTAGATGATTTTTTGGAGAATAGGGGTTCTAGGTATGTTTGACTAGGTTATTAGGCTTAGACTGAGTAAACTGACGTGTATAGGCATCAAACGATGTGGTTTAAGGACCCCAACACATAGGGAAAAGACCAAAACGATCCTAACTTAAAAGTTGACGAATGCCATCCACGGTGGGACTGACGAACCTTCATTTGGACTATCGGCCATCGTCTGGGGTCGTCGTTCATGCTCTGCCCGACATAGCTTCACTAAAATGATCATAACTTTTTACTCCGAGCTTGGATTTTAGCAAACTTGATGGCATTGGAAAGAGAATTCAAATATATTTAATTTGATAGGTGATGGGCCACCTAATTCATTTTGTGATAAAAGATATGATTGTTTAAAGTTGACCCAACAACCATTTTCCTCTAAATAGATGTTGACCCTCACTTACGGAGTCCAACCATGAACTGTACTGGTCGATCGTGGGTGGGATTAGAGATCATCAACCTTTAGACCCCAACGACGGACCAACCTACGGTCTGTGGGTCAATCAACGGTCCGTGGTTCACGGCTGTAGGTGTCATCTTTAATTCTCAAATTTTACCTAAGTCTGGGACTGAACCACGAAAACCCCATATACGGTCCATCAGTGGGTTCCGTTGGTTCTGACACCAAATCCTAGAAAGTTATATTTTTTTATTTTCTCAAATCCTAGGTGTTACAAGTTGGAGATTTCATCTCCGAGCTAGGCTGCCTTCTCCGGTACTTTGACAATGGCAAGAGGGCAAACGAAAGTTGCTCGATGATAATGGAGTTTGGGAATGCGAATGAGGAGTTCTAGGTTTTTGGTGGGGAAGAAAATTGAAGCTTTTAATTAATAATATACGGAGGGTTGAACTCATTTAGGCTTGGCATGATCATTTGCTATGGACAATGACTTGGAAAATGAAGAACTTAGCCAGAAGTTCTTGAGAAGTCGGTTGAGAAGATGAAGAAGTGTTTTGGATTATAATTTGGGATGGGTATTATGTTATTCGGGTAGGTTTTAAAATTAATTTGGGCGGGTCTTTAAATTATTGGTTGAAATTTAATGAATTTCGGGTAGGTGTTTTAGATTGAGAAACGTGTCTCGTCGTTAATAAAAAGGCTATATACGCTCTAAAATTTGAACGACAGGGGAACCAATGTCTCAAAAGTATGACAGAGGGTATCTGTATACCATTTATGATAGTTCGGAGGTATATTTGTCATTTTTCCCTTTAATATATATTAATTCCTTTTTCATTATTTATATAGTTATGTTAACATTTTTCCAATTTCATTCTTGTAATTTACACCTTGTTTCGGTGGTCATACTGTATTGTAAGTCTAAGGACAATGTTTGTTTTGATTGTTATTTAAATTTTATTGTATTGTATTGTATCGTTTCGTTTCGTTTAAATCTATTGCTAGATAATGATGAAAAGACCTATTTTACGTAACGATCGATTTAATACAATACATTATAAAATAACAGGTAACAATCATTGAAAAACATTAGAAAGTTGTCAAATACTCTCTTCGCATACTTTTATTTGTCCATTACAGTGAAAATATATTTTTCCTTTACTTTTCACTTTTAACATATCAAAAAAATTAATATAAAAAGTACTCATAATATGAATATTGTATAGAGTATGAATATTGGTAGAGTATATTATTATATTCCACTTAACATAAATAAATTTTTCGTTAATGAACTTAATACATTTAATTATTATATTTTATTATTTGCCTCTTTTAGTGTTTTATGTATTATGTCTCTATTATTATTTTGAAAGCGACTAATTTTCACCAATATTCATATTTTATACAATATTCATATTATGAGTATTTTTTTTTAGACTTACAATGCAATACACTGAAATAAGGGGAGAAAGACAGGTGAGAACATGAGGGAAGTGATCGAAATTTGTCTATAAATCTCATATACTTGTGAATCACACTAGATGCATGTATGTGGTGTGATTCACATGTATTTGGTGTACCAGATACACGAGTGAAACATGAAAGTGGAGAGCGATATGGGAGGGAGGCGAGCTAGATTTGTTTATGTGTCACATTTGCATGAGAATCGGCTTGGATACAATATATCTAGAACAAATAACACCTAATTTTGATCTCGTGTATTCCGAGACACATGTATCTCGACACATCAAAATTTGATAAGTAATATTACAAACTAGCATATATCTAAATAATTAGCTCCTAAACTAGTGAGATTTATGTAGGCTTCCATTTCTAAAAGTTTACGCTCCCATATGCAAGTGAAGTCATAATTTAAGTGTGCAATCAATAACGTGTGCCAAGTTAACAGGGTTTTAACTATTCGCTCAAAATTTTAAAGGATTGTGAATGGAAGGGAACTTGAAAATATTTGAAGATTAAATTTTTAAAATTTGATCAAATTTCATGGTCAAACTCAAACAAATATTTAAAGATAAATATTTAGAGGGTGTTTGAATTGGCTTAAAAGTTGGTCAAATCTACTTTTAAGTCAGTTTTTGACTTCTGAAAGTCTTTGGCAAATATAAAAAATAAGTCAAAAATGACTTAAAATAAGTTAGGAAGTATTTGGCAATGTAAAAAATGACTTAAGATAAGTTAAAAATCAAAAGTAGCTCTCCCCCTACTTTTTGACTTTTGACTTAAAAATCATTTTAGTTTTACTTTTTATTTTTGACTTAAAAACTACTTTTTTAAGTCAATCCAAATGGACTCTTAAAATCCTATCCAAAATATGTCGTCAACTAGCTTAAGCTTAATAATATCTCAGATGGTCACTCAACTTAGGATAGTTTACTTAGAATGTCACCCAACTTTGTTTTCTAACTAAAAGTCACTTAATTTAGGATAGTTTACTTAGAAAGTCACTCAACTATTGATATTTCACGTAGAAAATCACTTAATCAATTTAAACAATTTTCACTAAATTTTATTGAAATCAAAATTTTCTTTTAAGCTAAATTTTTATTGAAAAATATTAAGATACCCATTTTGAGCATTTTGTTGACCCGCCCCACTTAATATGACCCGCTAAAATTATATATATATTTATAAATATATATCAAGAACTTATTATTTTGGAGAATTTTACGTGAAATTTATGATACTTAGACATATTATTAATCTTTTATGTTAAAAGAACCTTTATGAAAATTTCCTTGTTTTAAATCTCTGTTTATTTACATCATTTCTTTGTAAATTCTGTGTGTGTTCTTTCTCATACGGAGGATGCATCGATATGTTTACTGTTTATTTCACAATGCATTTTTAAAATTTTAAAACTCTAAATGAGATTCTGAATTAATTGGATTGTAAAGCTATTTATTTTAATTAATTATTAAATTGACTTGTTTTTTAGTTTACTCGAATAAAACGAATCTTATTATTTCGTAAAAACTTTATCATTATATTTAAAAAAATGAGAAAGTCATTTAAATTGATTAGGTGATATTTTCGGTGAAATACCAATAGTGAAGTGATTTTCTAAGTAAAATA